>NC_069505.1:237284401-237584401 GCF_027579735.1 Bombina bombina | reverse complement strand
TGGTGTACAGACGTAAACCCAAAACCTGATTTGTATTACTAATAAAGAGAGTGGTGTACAGACGTATAACCAAAACCTGATTTGTAAAGGTAATAAAGAGAGTGGTGTACAGACGTAAACCCAAAACCTGATTTGTAAAGGTAATACAGAGAGTGGTGTACAGACGTACACCCAAAACCGGATTTGTATTGGTATTAAAGAGAGTGGTGTACAGACGTACACCCAAAACCTGATTTGTATTAGTAATAAAGAGAGTGGTGTACAAACGTACAACCAAAACCTGATTTGTATTGGTAATAAAGAGAGTGGTGTACAGACGTACACCCAAAACCTGATTTGTATTGGTAATAAAGAGAGTGGTGTACAGACGTACAACCAAAACCTGATTTGTAAAGGTAATAAAGAGAGTGGTGTACAGACGTATAACCAAAACATGATTTGTATTGGTAATAAAGAGAGTGGTGTACAGACGTACACCCAAAACCTGATTTGTATTGGTAAAAAAGAGAGTGGTGTACAGACGTACAACCAAAACCTGATTTGTATTGGCAATAAAGAAAGTGGTGTACAGACGTAAACCCAAAACCTGATTTGTATTACTAATAAAGAGAGTGGTGTACAGACGTATAACCAAAACCTGATTTGTAAAGGTAATAAAGAGAGTGGTGTACAGACGTAAACCCAAAACCTGATTTGTAAAGGTAATACAGAGAGTGGTGTACAGACGTACACCCAAAACCGGATTTGTATTGGTATTAAAGAGAGTGGTGTACAGACGTAAACCCAAAACCTGATTTGTATTGGTAATAAAGAGAGTGGTGTACAGACGTACACCCAAAACCTGATTTGTAAAGGTAATAAAGAGAGTGGTGTACAGACGTACAACCAAAACCTAATTTGTAAAGGTAATAAAGAGAGTGGTGTACAGACGTACAACCAAAACCTAATTTGTATTGGTAATAAAGAGAGTGGTGTACAGACGTATAACCAAAACCTGATTTGTATTGGTAATAAAGAGAGTGGTGTACAGACGTACACCCAAAACCTGATTTGTAAAGGTAATAAAGAGAGTAGTGTACAGACGTACAACCAAAACCTGATTTGTATTGGTAATAAAGAGAGTGGTGTACAGACGTACAACCAAAACCTGATTTGTATTGGTAATAAAGAGAGTGGTGTACAGACGTACACCCAAAACCTGATTTGTAAAGGTAATAAAGAGAGTGGTGTACAGACGTAAACCCAAAACCTGATTTGTATTGGTAATAAAGAGAGTGGTGTACAGACGTACACCCAAAACCTGATTTGTAAAGGTAATAAAGAGAGTGGTGTACAGACGTACACCCAAAACCTGATTTGTAAAGGTAATAAAGAGAGTGGTGTACAGACGTACAACCAAAACCTGATTTGTATTGGTAATAAAGAGAGTGGTGTACAGACGTATAACCAAAACCTGATTTGTATTGGTAATAAAGAGAGTGGTGTACAGACGTACACCCAAAACCTAATTTGTAAAGGTAATAAAGAGAGTAGTGTACAGACGTACAACCAAAACCTGATTTGTATTGGTAATAAAGAGAGTGGTGTACAGACGTACACCCAAAACCTGATTTGTAAAGGTAATAAAGAGAGTGGTGTACAGACGTATAACCAAAACCTGATTTGTATTGGTAATAAAGAGAGTGGTGTACAGACGTACACCCAAAACCTGATTTGTAAAGGTAATAAAGAGAGTAGTGTACAGACGTACAACCAAAACCTGATTTGTATTGGTAATAAAGAGAGTGGTGTACAGACGTACAACCAAAACCTGATTTGTATTGGTAATAAAGAGAGTGGTGTACAGACGTACACCCAAAACCTGATTTGTAAAGGTAATAAAGAGAGTGGTGTACAGACGTATAACCAAAACCTGATTTGTATTGGTAATAAAGAGAGTGGTGTACAGACGTACACCCAAAACCTGATTTGTATTGGTAATAAAGAGAGTGGTGTACAGACGTAAACCCAAAACCTGATTTGTATTGGTAATAAAGAGAGTGGTGTACAGGCGTACACCCAAAACCTGATTTGTAAAGGTAATAAAGAGAGTGGTGTACAGACGTACACCCAAAACCTGATTTGTATTGGTAATAAAGAGAGTGGTGTACAGACGTATAACCAAAACCTGATTTGTATTGGTAAAAAAGAGAGTGGTGTACAGACGTACAACCAAAACCTGATTTGTATTGGCAATAAAGAAAGTGGTGTACAAACGTAAACCCAAAACTTGATTTGTATTGGTAATAAAGAGAGTGGTGTACAGACGTACAACCCAAAACCTGATTTGTACTGGTAATAAAGAGAGTGGTGTACAGACGTACACCCAAAACCTGATTTGTATTGGTAAAAAAAGAGAGTGGTGTACAGACGTACAACCAAAACCTGATTTGTATTGGCAATAAAGAAAGTGGTGTACAGACGTAAACCCAAAACCTGATTTGTATTACTAATAAAGAGAGTGGTGTACAGACGTAAACCCAAAACCTGATTTGTATTGGTATTAAAGAGAGTAGTGTACAGACGTACAACCAAAACCTGATTTGTATTGGTAATAAAGAGAGTGGTGTACAGACGTACAACCAAAACCTGATTTGTATTGGCAATAAAGAAAGTGGTGTACAGACGTAAACCCAAAACCTGATTTGTATTACTAATAAAGAGAGTGGTGTACAGACGTACACCCAAAACCTGATTTGTAAAGGTAATAAAGAGAGTAGTGTACAGACGTACAACCAAAACCTGATTTGTATTGGTAATAAAGAGAGTGGTGTACAGACGTACAACCAAAACCTGATTTGTATTGGTAATAAAGAGAGTGGTGTAGAGACGTACACCCAAAACCTGATTTGTAAAGGTAATAAAGAGAGTGGTGTACAGACGTATAACCAAAACCTGATTTGTATTGGTAATAAAGAGAGTGGTGTACAGACGTACACCCAAAACCTGATTTGTAAAGGTAATAAAGAGAGTGGTGTACAGACGTACACCCAAAACCTGATTTGTAAAGGTAATAAAGAGAGTGGTGTACAGACGTATAACCAAAACCTGATTTGTATTGGTAATAAAGAGAGTGGTGTACAGACGTACACCCAAAACCTGATTTGTATTGGTAATAAAGAGAGTGGTGTACAGACGTATAACCAAAACCTGATTTGTATTGGTAATAAAGAGAGTGGTGTACAGATGTAAACCCAAAACCTGATTTGTATTGGTAATAAAGAGAGTGGTGTACAGACGTACAACCAAAACCTGATTTGTATTGGTAATAAAGAGAGTGGTGTACAGACGTACACCCAAAACCTGATTTGTAAAGGTAATAAAGAGAGTGGTGTACAGACGTATAACCAAAACCTGATTTGTATTGGTAATAAAGAGAGTGGTGTACAGACGTACACCCAAAACCTGATTTGTATTGGTAATAAAGAGAGTGGTGTACAGACGTAAACCCAAAACCTGATTTGTATTGGTAATAAAGAGAGTGGTGTACAGGCGTACACCCAAAACCTGATTTGTAAAGGTAATAAAGAGAGTGGTGTACAGACGTACACCCAAAACCTGATTTGTATTGGTAATAAAGAGAGTGGTGTACAGACGTATAACCAAAACCTGATTTGTATTGGTAAAAAAGAGAGTGGTGTACAGACGTACAACCAAAACCTGATTTGTATTGGCAATAAAGAAAGTGGTGTACAAACGTAAACCCAAAACTTGATTTGTATTGGTAATAAAGAGAGTGGTGTACAGACGTACAACCCAAAACCTGATTTGTACTGGTAATAAAGAGAGTGGTGTACAGACGTACACCCAAAACCTGATTTGTATTGGTAAAAAAAGAGAGTGGTGTACAGACGTACAACCAAAACCTGATTTGTATTGGCAATAAAGAAAGTGGTGTACAGACGTAAACCCAAAACCTGATTTGTATTACTAATAAAGAGAGTGGTGTACAGACGTAAACCCAAAACCTGATTTGTAAAGGTAATAAAGAGAGTGGTGTACAGACGTACACCCAAAACCTGATTTGTATTGGTATTAAAGAGAGTGGTGTACAGACGTAAACCCAAAACCTGATTTGTATTGGTAATAAAGAGAGTGGTGTACAGACGTACACCCAAAACCTGATTTGTAAAGGTAATAAAGAGAGTGGTGTACAGACGTACAACCAAAACCTGATTTGTATTGGTAATAAAGAGAGTGGTGTACAGACGTATAACCAAAACCTGATTTGTATTGGTAATAAAGAGAGTGGTGTACAGACGTACACCCAAAACCTGATTTGTAAAGGTAATAAAGAGAGTAGTGTACAGACGTACAACCAAAACCTGATTTGTATTGGTAATAAAGAGAGTGGTGTACAGACGTACAACCAAAACCTGATTTGTATTGGTAATAAAGAGAGTGGTGTACAGACGTACACCCAAAACCTGATTTGTAAAGGTAATAAAGAGAGTGGTGTACAGAGGTATAACCAAAACCTGATTTGTATTGGTAATAAAGAGAGTGGTGTACAGACGTACACCCAAAACCTGATTTGTAAAGGTAATAAAGAGAGTGGTGTACAGACGTACACCCAAAACCTGATTTGTAAAGGTAATAAAGAGAGTGGTGTACAGACGTATAACCAAAACCTGATTTGTATTGGTAATAAAGAGAGTGGTGTACAGACGTACACCCAAAACCTGATTTGTATTGGTAATAAAGAGAGTGGTGTACAGACGTATAACCAAAACCTGATTTGTATTGGTAATAAAGAGAGTGGTGTACAGATGTAAACCCAAAACCTGATTTGTAAAGGTAATAAAGAGAGTGGTGTACAGACGTAAACCCAAAACCTGATTTGTAAAGGTAATAAAGAGAGTGGTGTACAGACGTACAACCAAAACCTGATTTGTATTGGTAATAAAGAGAGTGGTGTACAGACGTACACCCAAAACCTGATTTGTAAAGGTAATAAAGAGAGTGGTGTACAGACGTATAACCAAAACCTGATTTGTATTGGTAATAAAGAGAGTGGTGTACAGACGTATAACCAAAACCTGATTTGTAAAGGTAATAAAGAGAGTGGTGTACAGACGTATAACCAAAACCTGATTTGTAAAGGTAATAAAGAGAGTGGTGTACAGACGTATAACCAAAACCTGATTTGTAAAGGTAATAAAGAGAGTGGTGTACAGACGTATAACCAAAACCTGATTTGTAAAGGTAATAAAGAGAGTGGTGTACAGACGTACACCCAAAACCTGATTTGTAAAGGTAATAAAGAGAGTGGTGTACAGACGTACAACCCAAAACCTGATTTGTAAAGGTAATAAAGAGAGCGGTGTACAGACGTACAACCAAAACCTGATTTGTAAAGGTAATAAAGAGAGTGGTGTACAGACGTATAACCAAAACCTGATTTGTAAAGGTAATAAAGAGAGTGGTGTACAGACGTACACCCAAAACCTGATTTGTATTGGTAATAAAGAGAGTGGTGTACAGACGTACACCCAAAACCTGATTTGTAAAAGGTAATAAAGAGAGTGGTGTACAGACGTACAACCCAAAACCTGATTTGTAAAGGTAATAAAGAGAGTGGTGTACAGACGTACACCCAAAACCTGATTTGTATTGGTAATAAAGAGAGTGGTGTACAGGCGTACACCCAAAACCTGATTTGTAAAAGGTAATAAAGAGAGTGGTGTACAGACGTACAACCCAAAACCTGATTTGTAAAAGGTAATAAAGAGAGTGGTGTACAGACGTACAACCAAAACCTGATAAGTATTGGTTGCAATTCACAAGACAGCTGCCTTTTTTTAGAGAATACCCCAAGAGCAGCCCCTACGAATGTCAGTAAGGTTATTCACATCTAAAACAATCATAACAGCAAAATGTACAGCAACAGCCTGATCTATTTCCAAAGAACAAGGAAATAAATATGCAACTGGGTACATCAGATTAAAAAAATTCAGCGACACTCTTAAAGGGATATGAAACTCAAAACTTTTCTTTTGTGATTCAGACAGAACATAACATATTAAGAAAAAAGATTCAGATTTACTTCTATTATCCATCATATTCTGTGTTGAAGAGATACCTAGGTAGGCATCTGGTGCAGTATATAGCAATAAATAGTGCTGCCATCTAGTGGTCTTTTAAATGGATAACATTCTTGCAAAACTGCCACCATATAGTGCTCCTGAAATGGTCCGGCCCCTACGCATACATCCCTGCTTTTCAACAAAAGATACCAAGAGGACAAAGAAAAAGTGATAATAGAGGTAAATTAGAATGTTTTTTAAAATCACTGCTCTATCTGATTCATGAAATAAACATGTGGGGTTTCATATCCCTTTAAGCAGCCTTGGCACACAGGTAAAAAGTACAATGGCACTGTATAAACGGGCAATTTCATGCCTGCGTGAGAATCTGCAATAAAACATACAATATTAAAGGTGTGGCAAATGCAGAGCATAGCTATTTTAATCCCATAATGCAGGCGTGCGCGTCTGCTCCAGCGGATCAGCTTGATTCTGTGACTGAGCTTTATCCACAGACACTGACCTAGATTTCAGTGCTGCCTTGTGACGATTTAAAGGGACATTGTACTTTAAAATTGTCCCTCCTTTAAAGGGACAGTAAAGCCAAAATTAAATGTTCATGATTCAGATAGAGCATGTAATTGTAAACAACTTTCTGATTTATTTGTATTATCACATTTTCTTGATTCTCTTTGTATATGTTGTTGAATAATAAATCTGTAGTCTTATAGGAGCTCAGGAGCAGGCACGTTTCTTTCGTTTTCTATAGCAGCAGTGTTCTGTAACACTATTGGTAGCAGTCACTATTGGTAACACTATTGGTCCAAAAATAATGATATAGCTGCACCACCAACTGTATTAAAACATCATGATTTTATTGTGCCACTTAAAACAGAAAACGTTTCGGACCCATGTCCTTATTCATGTCAGACATGAATAAGGACATGGGTCCGAAACGTTTTCTGTTTTAAGTGGCACAATAAAATCATGATGTTTTAATACAGTTGGTGGTGCAGCTATATCATTATTTTTGGACTGACTTCTTGGGACCTTGGTGCAGGTCCAATAGTTGGCACACCTGCAAACAAGCTGATTTATACCCTTGGTGCTTGTGCAATTCTTTGCTTTCTACGGTAACACTATTGGTAGCAGTCAGTATATTGTTGCAAACAGAACAAAGCAAAATTGATCAAAGAAGTAAATTGGAAAGTTGTTTATAATCACAAAGCTCCTTTAGTTCATCTAAAAATATTATCTATAAGGTTAAATTGAGATATTTTAGCAATACAGTAAAATAAAAAAATATAATATATATACACACACTTATTGTTAGATAATTATTAAACTATGGAAAGGGGTTAACTGGACATTAAAACCCAACAGAACTTAGCCTGCGAATAATATGCAGATGAATTGGGTATAAAAATGATATCATTTGTTCTAATAATGAAGAAATTAGTGTAGTTTTAGTTTCTATACAGTAGTGGGCATTGCCATGTTGTAGGTACAAAGCTTGTTCTTGTTATCTAATCTCCCTGGTTGAAGCCAGAGACAATTATCAAATGCGCTCTCCCTCCGCTGATGGGGCAGATGATTCCGCAGGCGCAGCACAATCATCTGTGCCTGAGCTGCTATTTACAGGTTATTGTTCTCACTTATTCATGGGCCGATGCTTTTGTTTGTAAATTATTATTGCTACTTGTTCCAGACCTTCAATAAAGGGACAGAAAACCCAAACATTTTCTTTCATTATTCAAACAGAACATTTCCATTTTACTTCTATTATCAATTTGTCTTCATTATCTTGTTATTCTTTGTTGAAAAGCAGGAAGGTAAGTTCAGGAGCGTGCACGTGTCTGTACTATATGGCAGCAGTTTTAGTAAGAGCACAAGATGGCAGCACTATTTCCTGTCATGTAATCCTCTAGGCATGTGCACGCTACCTATCTAGATATCTCTTCAACAAAGAAGAACAAGAGAATGAAGCAAATTTGATAATAGAAGTAAATTGGAAACATTTTTAAAATCATATTTTCTATCTCAGTCATGGGGAAAAAAATTGGGATTCATGTCCCTTTAACAATCAAAACGATAAAATAACAATTAATGGTGAACTTTTATTAGGTGAAAACCCTTTCAATACTGTAAGCGTTATGCTTTATAGAAGCATCGGGGTAGAATGTAAGTTTAGATGCCAGCCCATTTTTGGTAAACAACCTGGGTTGTTCTTGCTGATTGGTGGCTAATTGCACCCACCAATAAAAAAGTCCTGTCCAGAGTTCTGAACCCAAAAAAAGCTTAGATGACTTCTTTTTCAAATAACGATAGCAAGAGAACAAAGTCAAATTGATAATAGGAGCAAATTAGAAAGTTGCTTAAAATTGCTGCTCTATCTGAATCATGAAAGAAAAAAAATTGGGTTCAGTGTCCCTTTAAGGTCTTCTTCTCAACTCTGTACGTGTTTTTTTTTTTGCTGTGAAGAAGGGGCAGGTTATTTCTGCAGACACAAATTCTATAAAAGAACTATAAAACCAATATGTAATAATATCTTCAGGATAGAAAAACTGTCCTCTGGAAGAGCAAAACATTGTGACTGGATTAACCCCTTAGTGACCAGACCATTGTTTCAATTTTCTTACCCTTAAAGGGACACTGAACCCAATTTTTGTCTTTCGTGATTCAGATAGAGCAGCAATTTTAAGCAACTTTATAATTTACTCATATTATCAATTTTTCTTTGTTCTCTTGCTATCGTTTTTTTTTTTTTTTTTTTTTTTTCAGTACCCTGGACAGCACTTGTTTATTGGTGGGTGAATTTATCCACCAATCAGCAATAACAACCCAGGTTGTTCACCAAAAATGGGCCGGCATCTAAACTTACATTCTTGCATTTTAAATAAAGATAGCAAGAGAATGAAGAAAATTTTATAATAGGAGTAAATTAGAAAGTTGCTTAAAATTTCATGCTCTATCGGAATCATGAAAGAAAAAATTTGGGTTCAGTGTCCCTTTAACCCCTTAA
The DNA here is from genome assembly GCF_027579735.1 of Bombina bombina. NCBI lineage: Eukaryota > Metazoa > Chordata > Amphibia > Anura > Bombinatoridae > Bombina > Bombina bombina. The sequence goes on along the minus strand of NC_069505.1, from coordinate 237,575,314 downwards.
TGATCACAGCACCAATGACCATTTTCTGTCCGTTTGGGACCAAGGCTATTTTTACATTTCTGCGGTGTTTGTGTTTAGCTGTAATTTTCCTCTTACTCATTTACTGTACCCACACATATTATATACCGTTTTTCTCGCCATTAAATGGACTTTATAAAGATAGCTTTAGTGTAGTAAACAACCCAAAGTATTGATCTAGTCATATTTTGGTATATTTCATGCCACCATTTCAACGCCAAATGCGATCAAATAAAAAAAAAGTTACATTTTTAACAATTTTAGGTTTCTCACTGAAATTATTTACAAACAGCTTGTGCTATTATGGCACAAATGGTTGTAAATGCTTCTCTGGGATCCCCTTTGTTCAGAAATAGCAGACATATATGACTTTGGCGTTGCTTTCTGGTAATTAGAAGGCCGCTAAATGCTGCTGCGCATCACACGTGTATTTTGGCTAGCAGTGAAGGGGTTAATTAGGTAGCTTGTAGGGAGCTTGCAGGGTTCATTTAAGCTTAAGTGTAGAGATCAGCCTCCCACCTGAAACATCAGACCCCCTGATCCCTCCCAAAACAGCTCTCTTCCCTCCCCCACCCCACAATTGTCCCTGCCATCTTAAGTACTGGCAGAAAGTCTGCCAGTATTAAAATAAAAGGTATAGTTGAGTTTTTTTAGGATGCTCCCTTAGCCTCCAACCTCACGGATCCCCCACCAAATAGCTCTCTAGCCCTCCCCCTCTACCTTAATGGGCTCCATCTTGGGTACTGGCAGCTGTCTGCCAGTACCCAGTTTACAAAATAATTGTGCTTTTTTTAATTTATTTTTTCCCTTTTCTGTAGTGTAGCTTCCCCCACCCCCCAAAGATCAACCCCACCCCTCCCAGATCCCTTAGATTGTTTTTAGCCCCTTTCTCCCACATATATTATCCTTTTTTTCTGTAGTGTAGCGGTTCCCATCCGCTCCTGTCCCGTGCACGCGCCCGCCGCACCCGTGCACGCGTCCGTGCGCGCCTCCGTCAGTCTGGCCCCCGATCCTGCCCCCCTCCACATCACACGGCCCATCGATGGCCACCCTCCCGCCTCAGCTCCCACCCACCAACGATACCGGCAATCGATGTCCGGTGCAGAGAGGGCCACAGAGTGGCTCTCTCTGCATCGGATGGCCATGCAGGGTTATTGCAGGATGCCTCGATATCGAGGCATCACTGCAATAACCGGAAAGCAACTGGAAGCGAGCAGGATCGCTTCCAGCTGCTTTCCAGACCGAGGACGTGCAGGGTACGTCCACAGGCGTTAACTGTCTTTTTTTAGAGGACGTACCCTGCACGTCCTCTGTCATTAAGGGGTTAAGGACCAGGGCTTTTTTTACATTTCTGCTGTGTTTGTGTTTAGATGTAATTTTCCTCTTACTCATTTACTGTACCCACACATATTATACCGTTTTTCTCGCCATTAAATGGACTTTCTAAAGATTCCATTATTTTCATCATATCTTATATTTTAGTATATTTTTTTTTATAAATTATGATGAAAAAATGGAAAAAAAACACACTTTTTCAAACTTTGACCCCTAAAATCTGTAACACATCTACAACCACCAAAAAAAAAAAAAAGAATGCTAAATAGTTTCTAACTTTTGTCCTGAGTTTAGAAATAGCCAATGTTTACATGTTCTTTGCTTTTTTTGCAAGTTATAGGGCAATAAGTACAAGCACTTTGCTATTTCCAAACCATTTTTTTTTTTCAAAATTAGAAAAAACACTTGGCTTGAGTTTTGCGTTATGGGTTATAACGCTGCTTTTTCACTACCGCTGCTATTACGAGTCTTGTCAAAAAAGCTGTACCGCACACTTTTTTGGCCGTAACGCAAATTAACTTACGCAATTTGCGTAAAGTCTTTTTTCAATGGGACTTCCAAAGCGCCGATATTACAAGCTTTTTCTGGGAGGCCAAAAAGTGAGCGGTACAGCCTATCCCGCAAGATTCGTAACGCAATCTAAAGTCAGTAGTTATGAGTTTTACGCTACAAAGCTATAGCATAAAACTCATAACTAAAGTGCTAAAAAGTACACTTACACCCATAAACTACCTATTAACCCCTAAACCGAGGCCCTTCAACATTGCAAACACTAAATAAAATTATTAACCCCTAATCTGATGTTCCGGACATCGCCACCACTATAATAAACATATTAACCCCTAAACCGCCGCACTCCCGCATCACAAACACTAGTTAAATATTATTAACCCCTAATCTGCTGTCCCTAACATCGCCGCCACCTACCTACATTTACAAAAAAAAAACACTAAATTACACAAAATAAAAAAAATAAATTATAAGATATTTAAACTAATTACAACTAATCTAATAGCCCTATCAAAATTAAAAAAAGCCCCCCAAATAAAAAAAAAAACCTAGCCTAAACTAAACTACCAATAGCCCTTAAAAAGACCTTTTGCGGGGCATTGCCCCAAAGAAATCGGCTCTTTTACCTGTAAAAATAAATACAAACAACCCCCAACAGTAAATCCACCACCCACACAACCAACCCCCCAAATAAAAACCTAACTAAAAAAACCTAAGCTCCCCATTGCCCTGAAAAGGGCATTTAGCTCTTTTTCCTGCCCAAACCCCTAATCTAAAAATAAAACCCACCCAATAAACCCTTAACCCCTTAACGACCGAGGACGTGCAGAAAAAAAGGCAGTTAATGCCTGAGAACGTACCCTGCACGTCCTCGGTGTGGAAAGCAGCTGGAAGCGATCCTGCTCGCTTCCAGCTGCTTTCCGGTTATTGCAGTGATGCCTCGATATGGAGGTATCCTGCAATAACCTTAAATGGCCATCCGGTGCAGAGAGAGCCACTCTGTGGCCCTCTCTGCACCGGACATCGGTGGCCGGTAACGTTGGTGGGTGGGAGCTGACTTGGGAGGCGGGTGGGCGGCCATCGATGGGCCGGGTAATGTAGAGGGGGGCGGGATCGGGGGCGGGGGCGCGCACAGGCGGGAGCGGGTGGGAACCGCTACACTACAGAAAAGACTGTGCTAAAAGTTTGTGTAAAGCTTTTTATTTAAAAAAAAAAAAAACAGTCAAAGGTATCTAGGAGGGGGTGGGGGTTTGTTCTTTGGTGGGTAGGGGAGCTACACTACAGAAAATGGGGAAAAAATAAAAAAGCAACTGTTTTTTTTATAAACTGGGTACTGGCAGACAGCTGCCAGTACCCAAGATGGCGGCCATTAAGGCAGAGGGGGAGGGTTAGACAGCTGTTTGGTGGGGGATCAGCCAGGTTGGGGGCTAAGGGGGGGCTCCTACACAGCAGCATATGTAAATATGCTTAAAAAAACCCCAAAAAGCCTAAATATATATTTTATTTTAGTACTGGCAGAGTTGCTGCCAGTACTTAAGATGGCGGGGACAATTGTGGGGTGGGGGAGGGAAGAGAGCTGTTTGGGAGGGATCAGGGGGTCTGATGTGTCAGGTGGGAGGCTGATCTCTACACTAAAGCTAAAATTAACCCTGCAAGCTCCCTACAAACTTCCTAATTAACCCCTTCACTGCTAGCTATAATACACGTGTGATGCGCAGCGGCATTTAGCGGCCTTCTAAGTACCAAAAAGCAACGCCAAAGCCATATATGTCTGCTATTTCTGAACAAAGGGGATCCCAGAGAAGCATTTACAACCATTTGTGCCATAATTGCACAAGCTGTTTGTAAATGATTTCAGTGAGAAACCTAAAATTGTGAAAAATTTAACTTTTTAATTTGATCGCAATTGGCGGTGAAATGGTGGCATGAAATATACCAAAATGGGCCTAGATCATTACTTGGGGTTGTCTACTACACTACACTAAAGCTAAAATTACCCCAAAAAGCTCCCTACATGCTCCCTAATTAACCCCTTTACTGCTGGGCATAATACACGTGTGGTGCACAGTGGCATTTAGCATCCTTCTAATTACCAAAAAGCAACACCAAAGCCATATATGTCTGCTATTTCTGAACAAAGGGGATCCCAAAGAAAAATTTACAATCATTTATGCCATAATTGCACAAGCTGTTTGTAAATAATTTCAGTGAGAAACCAAAAGTTTGTGAAAAAATTTGTGAAAAAGTGAACGATTTTTTGTATTTGATCGCATTTGGCGGTGAAATGGTGGCATGAAATATACCAAAATTGGCCTAGATCAATACTTTGGGATGTTTACTAAAAAAAAATATATACATGTCAATAGATATTCAGGGATTCCTGAAAGATATTAGTGTTCTAATGTAACTAGCGCTAATCTTGAAAAAAAAATGGTTTGGAAATAGCAAAGTGCTACTTGTATTTATGGCCCTATAATTTACAAAAAAAGCAAAGAACATGTAAACATTGGGTATTTCTAAACTCAGGACAAAATTTAGAAACTATTTAGCATGGGTGTTTTTTGGTGGTTGCAGATGTATAACAGATTTTGGGGGTCAAAGTTAGAAAAAGTGTGTTTTTTTCCATTTTTTTCTCATATTTTATAAAAATTTTTTAAAGTAAATTATAAGATATGATGAAAATAATGGTATCTTTGGAAAGTCCATTTAATGGCGAGAAAAACGGTATATAATATATGTGGGTACAGTAAATGAGTAAGAGGAAAATTACAGCTAAACACAAACACCGCAAAAATGTAAAAATAGCCTTGGTCCCAAATGGACAGAAAATGGAAAAGTGCTGTGGTCATTAAGGGGTTAAAAAAGCCTAACACTAACCCCCGAAGATCCACTTACAGTTTTGAAGACCGGACATCCATCCTCAACGAAGCCGGGAGAAGTCTTGATCCAAGCGGCAGAAGTCCTCAACGAAGCCGGGAGAAGTCTTTATCCAAGCCAGCAGAAGTGGTCCTCCAGACGGGCAGAAGTCTTCATCCAGACGGCATCTTCTATCTTCATCCATCCGGCACGGAGCGGCTCCATCTTCAAGACATCCGGCGCGGAGCATCCTCTTCAATTGAAGTCCTCTTCCAGAATGAAGGTTCCTTTAAATGACGTCATCCAAGATGGCGTCCCTTGAATTCCGATTGGCTGATAGAATTCTATCAGCCAATCGGAATTAAAGGTGAAAAAATCATATTGGCTGATGCAATCAGCCAATAGGAATGAGCTTCAACCCAAAGTATTGATATATTTCATGCCACCATTTCAACCCCAAATGCGATCAAATAAAAAAAAAATTGTTAACTTTTTCACAAACTTTTTAACTAACTTTAGGTTTCTCACTGAAATTATTTACAAACAGCTTGTGCAATTATGGCACAAATGGTTGTAAATGCTTCTCTGGGATCCCCATTGTTCAGAAATAGCAGAACTATATAGCTTTGGCATTGATTTTTGGTAATTATCAGGCCGCTAAATGCCGCTGCGCACCACACTTGTATTATGTCCAGCAGTGAAGTGGTTAATTAGGGAGCTTGTAGGGTTAATTTTAGCTTTAGTGTAGGTTCATTTTAGCTTTAGTGTAGTGTAGTAGACAACGCAAAGTATTGATCTAGGTCAATTTTGGTATATTTCATGCTACCATTTCACAGCCAAATGCGATCAAATAAAATATAAAAAGAGCAGCAATTTTAAACAACGTTCTAATTTACTCCTATTATCAATTTTTCTTAGTTCTCTTGCTATCTTTATTTGAAAAAGCAGGAATGTATGGTTATTAGCTGGCACATTTTTGGTTCAGCACCTGGGTAGCGCTTGCTGATTGGTGGCTACATTTATTTATAACCAAAAATCGGCCGGCTCTTAAGCTTACATTCCTGCTTATTCAAATAAAGATAGCAAGAGAACTAAGAAAAATTGTTAATAGAAGTAAATTAGAAAGTTGCTTAAAATTGCTGCTATATCTGAATCATGGAAGTCTAATTTTGACTAGACTATCCCTTTAAGTTATACAGGGAGTGGGGAGCATGGGTGAGCATACTGCTCAGGTTGCGTGGGAGTCTCTCAGACAAGGCAAGAGAGGTGAATGGTCAAGCGAGAGCCTGTATAGATCACGATGAGTTTTGTAATCACATTGCAGCACATAACGAGTTTACGGAGATGGATCTGAGGCGCAGATGCATACACAACATCCACGTAACTGGGATCAGCATTTCTTGTACAAGATGTTACCGACAGGATTTATTTCTTAAATGGGCTCCAATTTTAGAGAACAGTTGGAACAATAGTTTGTAAATGTGAGGTCCAAACTTTAGGTTAGGATCAAGCCAAATACCAAGATACGTATAGTCCACAGGGGCCAGCCTACAGTTTGATAATATAATGATGTTTAACTTACGTTTAAAGGGACAGTAAAGTCATAATTAGACATTCATGATTTAGACAGAACATACAATTTTAAACAACTTTCCACTTTACTTCTATTACTGAATTTGCTTCTTTCTCTTGTTATCCTTTGCTGAAAGGTTTATCTAGGTAAGCTCAGGAGCAGTATATAACCTAGGTTCTAGGACTGATTGGAGGCTGCACATATATACCGATTGTCATTGGCTCACCAATGTGTTCCGTTAGAAACCAGAAGTGCATTGCTGCTACTTCAACAAATGATATCAAAAGAATGAAGAAAATTTGATAATAGAAGTCAACTGGAAAGTTGTTTAAAATTGTATGTTCTACCTAAATCATGAAATAAACATATTGGGTTTCATGTCCCTTTAACTATGTTTTTCCTGATTGCCTGTTGCTGGATATGGGAGACTCTCGAGTCTAAGGAGGAATTCCCCTAGAGGTTGTTGCAGGGAGCATCAGCCAGCTGGTGGCTGCGACATTCAGCCTGTCTATTTGCACTATCCCTCTATATAGCGCCACCTTACTTGTGACCCATTTGTTTTATAAATCACACAGTCTACACATTGAGGCGCCCTTTTGTCTTTTACTTTGTAGATACACGTTGGTTTTCCCACACCTATAGAAGAGGAGCTGCCCTGGTGAATTTAAAGGGACCGTTTACTCAAAAAATGTCTCCCCTTTAATTTGTTCCCAATGATCCACTTTACCTGCTGGAGTGTATTACATTGTTTACAAGTATTTCCATTAGCCTTATATTAGCATTTAAAATAGTTTATTTAGTCTGTGGTGTCCCCATCCATCCTGAAAGTTGTTGGTCTCGAGGCCAAGCTCTGTTAACACAGCCAGTAGAATAAATTACACTCCCAGTGGGTTAAATAAGAGATAAGGTGATACAATGTTAATTTTCCATTGTTCTCTCCAAGTACTGGTGTTTGGTTTATGGTCATATATAAGATAAGGAAGCAGGTATATGTACACAATGTGATACAGTAATGAGATCTGATTATTCCTACAAGCTCAACCCATTTTATTAGGTTATGGCTTCAAAACACAAAATCAGCTAATTCATATACACAAATAAGCCTTAAAAAGCAAATCTCATACATTTTATACTCTGCAGCTGGTAAAAAAAGTAATTGGAAACACATTAAGGGAAAAACTATTTTATAGTATACTACCCCTTTAATGATTCTTCTGGATCAGATACAGGGATTTTTCTTTTATCCAAGAATTGTGTGCAGTATAGCGCCCCTGTTTACTTTGTATACTAAGTAACTTTGTTATTTTTAAAGATCTATCGTTCCACCACTAAAACATCCTGCTGCAACACAGCCTCAAGTTGTTGCCAATACTGTATATGTTTGCCTGTAACGTATACATTATACAATAGCACAGCCTCAAGTTGTTGCCTACATATGTATATGTTTGCCTGTAACGTATACATTATACAATAACACAGCCTCAAGCTGTTGCCTATACAGGGAGTGCAGAATTATTAGGCAAATGAGTATTTTGACCACATCATCCTCTTTATGCATGTTGTCTTACTCCAAGCTGTATAGGCTCGAAAGCCTACTACCAATTAAGCATATTAGGTGATGTGCATCTCTGTAATGAGAAGGGGTGTGGTCTAATGACATCAACACCCTATATCAGGTGTGCATAATTATTAGGCAACTTCCTTTCCTTTGGCAAAATGGGTCAAAAGAAGGACTTGACAGGCTCAGAAAAGTCAAAAATAGTGAGATATCTTGCAGAGGGATGCAGCACTCTTAAAATTGCAAAGCTTCTGAAGCGTGATCATCGAACAATCAAGCGTTTCATTCAAAATAGTCAACAGGGTCGCAAGAAGCGTGTGGAAAAAACAAGGCGCAAAATAACTGCCCATGAACTGAGAAAAGTCAAGCGTGCAGCTGCCAAGATGCCACTTGCCACCAGTTTGGCCATATTTCAGAGCTGCAACATCACTGGAGTGCCCAAAAGCACAAGGTGTGCAATACTCAGAGACATGGCCAAGGTAAGAAAGGCTGAAAGACGACCACCACTGAACAAGACACAGAAGCTGAAACGTCAAGACTGGGACAAGAAATATCTCAAGACTGATTTTTCTAAGGTTTTATGGACTGATGAAATGAGAGTGAGTCTTGATGGGCCAGATGGATGGGCCCGTGGCTGGATTGGTAAAGGGCAGAGAGCTCCAGTCCGACTCAGACGCCAGCAAGGTGGAGTACTGGTTTGGGCTGGTATCATCAAAGATGAGCTTGTGGGGCCTTTTCGGGTTGAGGATGGAGTCAAGCTCAACTCCCAGTCCTACTGCCAGTTTCTGGAAGACACCTTCTTCAAGCAGTGGTACAGGAAGAAGTCTGCATCCTTCAAGAAAAACATGATTTTCATGCAGGACAATGCTCCATCACACGCGTCCAAGTACTCCACAGCGTGGCTGGCAAGAAAGGGTATAAAAAAAGAAAATCTAATGACATGGCCTCCTTGTTCACCTGATCTGAACCCCATTGAGAACAGTACACCTCTCTGAACAGTGTCTGGGAGGCTGTGGTTGCTGATGCACGCAATGTTGATGGTGAACAGATCAAAACACTGACAGAATCCATGGATGGCAGGCTTTTGAGTGTCCTTGCAAAGAACGGTGGCTATATTGGTCACTGATTTGTTTTTGTTTTGTTTTTGAATGTCAGAAATGTATATTTGTGAATGTTGAGATGTTATATTGGTTTCACTGGTAAAAATAAATAATTGAAATGGGTATATATTTGTTTTTTGTTAAGTTGCCTAATAATTATGCACAGTAATAGTCACCGGCACACACAGATATCCCCCTAAAATAGCTATAACTAAAAACAAACTAAAAACTACTTCCAAAACTATTCAGCTTTGATATTAATGAGTTTTTTGGGTTCATTGAGAACATGGTTGTTGTTCAATAATAAAATTAATCCGCAAAAATACAACTTGCCTAATAATTCTGCACTCCCTGTATATGTTTGCCTCTAACATATACATTATACAATAACACTACCTCAAGTTGTTGCCTATATGTTTGCCTCTAACATATACATTATACAATAGCACAGCCTCAAGTTGTTGCCTATATATGTTTGCCTCTAACATATACATTATACAATAGCACAGCCTCAAGTTGTTGCCTATATATGTTTGCCTCTAACATATACATTATACAATAACTCAGTCTCAAGTTGCTGCCTATAGATGTTTGCCTGTAACGTATACATTATACAATAACACAGCCTCAAGTTGTTGCCTATATATGTATATGTTTGCCTGTAACGTATACATTATACAATAACACAGCCTCAAGTTGTTGCCTATATATGTATATGTTTGCCTGTAACGTATACATTATACAATAACACAGCCTCAAGTTGTTGCCTATATATGTATATGTTTGCCTGTAACATATACATTTTACAATAGCACAGCCTCAAGTTGTTGCCTATATATGTATATGTTTGCCTGTAACATATACATTTTACAATAGCACAGCCTCAAGTTGTTGCCTATATATGTATATGTTTGCCTGTAACATATACATTATACAATAGCACAGCCTCAAGTTGTTGCCTATATATGTATATGTTTGCCTGTAACATATACATTATACAATAACACAGCCTCAAGTTGTTGCCTATATATGTATATGTTTGCCTGTAACATATACATTATACAATAACACAGCCTCAAGTTGTTGCCTATATATGTTTGCCTCTAACGTATACATTATAAAATAACACAGCCTCAAGTTGTTGCCTATATATGTTTGCCTGTAACATATACATTATACAATAACACAGCCTCAAGTTGTTGCCTATATATGTATATGTTTGCCTGTAACATATACATTATACAATAGAACAGCCTCAAGTTGTTGCCTACATATGTATATGTTTAATAGTAATATAATTAGTGAAGGTGAGGGGATTTCTGGCATTTAAGCCAAGTGTAGAATTATACACTATGATACATACAAAAACAATTTATTAAAAAAATTACACTTTATTTAACAAATATGCAAAAAAGACATTACCATAGATGGAGTGCTGCAGCTAATTAGATGGTATGAGTGAAGTTACTTCCAACCACCTTGAGTGAAAACTAGCTGTCCAGCATCAATCTATAATTAAAAAGATGCTATAAAAGGCTTACAGGAAGAATGGGAAAGTCACTTCCAAATTCCATGATTCATCAGCCTTATAATATAACATCTATAGTTAAAATAAGGGCTTGTGAGTCTGGTTTAGCGTGGGTTAACTATATGTGAGTAAATTAGAGAAAAGGGTAATGGCAGGGTTAAGAGTGATCAGACCAAAAACAACTCACACCAGTATTCACACTGACTGTAAGATAAGCTATGCGCTCAAAGGCAGTCCTGCCTGCGTACTGCTCTGATCAAACAGAGTCAGCCGATTTCTGACTGTATTCCCTAAATTCAAAGTATATTCACATAACATTCATACAAAGGCATTCAAAGATCAGACCCAGACAGTGGATTATTACTCAGTGACCTATAAGTCTCAGTATCAAAATATGGATCCCTGTCTGTGTAGGATACTGTGCTAACATTTAGTGTGATAATTAAATAGATGTAATTATTAAAGTATGCAACGTGATACTATGTTGCAAACTATGAATGAGCTCTGCACATATAAAAAAGTCAGATCTATCTATCTAGTCCCTTAATAGGGACTCAACATACTACCAAACAGTCTAGCAACTATAGTATCTAGAGCGGATCGAGTTTAAAAATGCAGCTCGTATAAGCTGTATGATTGTTGAACAAACACGCTACTGCCAGGCTCCGCCCACCGACGCGTTTCTGTCACTATAGCGTGACTTCGTCAGGGCATAGGGCCAGCCCAGCGTTAGACTACGCTCTTTATACCCGCAGGTCGTCATGGTAACGGTTTAGTGACTCCACGGATATTGTGCGGAAGTGTAGCACAGCTTGGCCTCAACAGATGATTGCTATTTAATATCCATAATGTCAACTATGATCGTTCACAGCGTATTGCCACAAGTCATAAAATGTTGCATCCGGAGTAACTACAAAGTAAATGTGGATTACACTTTATGCTCTTATTAACGGTATTTACCTTATGTATAGGAATCATGTTAAATGCTAATCGCCATAATATCCAGTATTATTATCTGTACACATGTAATATAAATATAATATAATGAACACCACAACAAGGCATCTTATTTGTTGGAAGATTGACTCATCGCACAAAAATTGTCCCGTATGCATTAATAATAAAATATCTAAAAGTCCAAAAATATATATATATGTACTAGCGTGTAAAGTACACATTTATTTATTCCTAATCTAAGTATGGTATAGATTCATTGATTCCTTAGTTAGCTTGGAGTTCATACGTCAAGTATTTCCACCTAGATGCAGCGGTGGGTTGATAATAATATAGCTATCCCAATATCAATAATGCATATTTTCAAAAATATTCTGTATAAATAATAGGATGGTCACTTCATCATGTGAAACAACATCCCAACAGAATTTCTCTGTATCTATCAATTCGAACTTGGGAGAGAGGGAGAGCTATTTTTCTATAGTGACCGGTCTGCTTCTTTAATTTATGCCTAGTTATATAATTATCCGACTAGTCAATATAGATAACCTTATGAATTCTAATTAGATAATGAATAAATATTTCGATATTCTTATATGTCTTCAAAGGATATCTTATATAATGTTGCCTAATAGTGCACACGGCTGAGCCATATTATTTCACTTTCAGATTCTCAGGGTCTCTAAAATTGAGAACCTTATACATATGTTTGTGTTTTGAACATTAAAGGATGTTAAACATCATTGTGACAGTTTCTAAATCAATGAGTCCAAAAGGTGATATAGAAGATGTTATAGTACCCCCTCAATTATTGTAGGTCTATATATGTATTTTAGAATTTTTCTTATTAGGCATGTGTCTTCATTGACGGACAGTTGTGTTTTTGTTATCCACACGTAGTGCCCCCACATGGTTGTTCTAAAATCTATAGAATTTATTATATAGTTCCAACTAGGAGGCTATATCTCCTGTTTTGTACTTTGTCACTACGTAACCCTAGTATTAAAGGGCCACTGTAAGTAAATATTTTCTATTACTAACTACCCCAAATACGCTTTTTATCAATAGCATTTCATTAACATATCTCTACCGTATATCAGAAATCTTGTCTGCAAATTTAATTGTTTTCCAAACCCACTCCGTGGGTATCCTTTGCTCTGTACCAATCCGTTTACAATACCTAGGTTTCAAAATGGCGCTTTAAACACAAAGTTATTGGTTTAAGTATTTAGAACATGCAGTGCTGAAAATAGTGGGCAGGATAACGTGACATCATCGGCGAATAAAAGATATAACTTTTATAACGTTATGAAACTTCGTTTTGGAGAAAATATAGGTCAGTAGGTTTTAATTAATGTTTATTAACTTTAATATGTTAGTTGTTTAGCTTAAAAATTATAACAGAAAGTAATCCTTTAAGTATACAGTAGTGTACATATACAGTTCTGTCCCGTCAGGTACTGAAAAGATATTAGATATCTTGTGTTTCACAAAAAGCATTTATAAGATATTGCCTCATTCAATCCTCTGGGTGCGGTGGATTGTAATTCGTGAATCCATCTACATTCTTTTTGTAGTAACATCTTTGTGATGTCTCCTTTTCTGCCTTTGACTTTTAGTTGCTCCATTGCAAAGAAAAATATGTCATATTTATGTCCCTGATGTGCACTATTCATGTCGTGCCACCGGTACATCCCTGTTCCATTTTATATCGCCTATGTGTTCTAGGACCCTAGTCCGTAGTTCTCTAGATGTTTCTCCCACATAGATTCTGGGGCATTTGCACATTGCAACATAAATAACTCTTTTTGATCTGCAGTTCAGAAAATCTTTAATTTCATATTGTTTTCTTGTATATGGGTGGTCAAAGATCTTGGTAGGGGTCATATTTTTACAGGCTTGGCATCTACCACATTTGTGGAAACCTTTTGTTTCTCTTAACCATGTTCTAGGTTGTTCTTTTGAGTAGTGGCTGTCCATTAATAAATCTTTTAGGTTCCGTGACCTTCTATAGGTTATTAATGGGTTAGCAGTGATTACTTCTCTTAGGTCATCATCCTCATGTAGTACGTGCCAGTGTCTTTGGAAGATGTTTTTAATGCTTACATTTTTGTCATCATAAGTCCCTATTATTCTTATAGGTTGTGGCATATTGTTAAATTGATCTTTCACAATAGGGGTGAAGATAGGGGTGAAGATCTATCTAAAGCTTTTTCTCTTTGATTTGCCCTTTTTAAACATCTCCCTGGATATCCCCTTTTTTGAATCTTTTCCTTAATTCTGTTGCTTCTGCTTCAAAATCTGAGTCTGTGCTGCAGTTGCGTCTGGCTCTCAGATATTGGCCAAATGGAATGCCCAGCTTCTGTTTTTTTGGGTGAAAACTCTCCCATTGAAGAAGACTGTTGGTGGATGTCTCCTTTCTGTACAGTTTGGTGTTCAAAATACCATCCCTCTCTTTTCTGATTTCCAAATCTAGAAAGGAAATTTGTGTGTCATTTATTGTTGAGGTATATCTCATCCCATCTGTGTTGTCATTTAGCCATAGCATAAAGTTACTGAAATCTTTTTGTGTGCCAGTCCATAAGATCAAGACATCATCTATATATCTAATATATAGATCCATGAATTTCATATATGGATTGATGTCCTCATTCAATATGCTTTTATGTTCGATCCACCCCAAAAATATATTTGCATAAGTCGGGGCACAGCATGTGCCCATTGCTGTACCCCTTTTCTGCAAATACATTTTTTTGTTAAACAGAAAATAATTATGTTTCAATACATAATTCAAAAGATCAATAACAAAGTAATCTTCCTCATTCCCTTTTGGGTTTATAGTTCTCTGAAAAAAAGCAACTGCTTCCAGTCCCAAATTATGGGAAATGTTGGAATAGAGGCTTTCAACATCAATGCTAGCTAATAGTGTGTTGTCATCTATTCTGATATTAGCTAGATATTTCAAGACATCTTTTGTATCTTGTACATATGAGGTTATGGTATGTACAAAGTGTCTCAATTTTTTGTCTATAAATATGCTGACGTTCTCTGTTAGACATCCATTCCCAGAGACTATAGGTCTCCCGGGTGGTTTTTCCATACTTTTATGGACTTTTGGTAGGCTGTAGAAGGTTGCGATTCTAGGTACTGTGTTATACATAAATGAATGTTCTGCTTTAGTTATTGTTCTTTCTTGTAAACCCCTATCCAGCAAAGATTTTAACTCTTTGCCAAAGGTTTCCGTTGGATCATGTGTAAGGACTTTATAATTCTCCACATTCTCTAAGATGTCATTACACATATGTTCATATTGTGTGTTATTCAAAATAACCATATTCCCTCCCTTATCTGTATTTTTAATGGTAATACCCTTGTTATTCTGCAGTTCTTTGAGGGCCATTCGTTCTTTATACGTTATGTTCTTTTTAATTTTACTTCTTGGATTAAGTCCCTCTATCTCTGTAGTAACTAGGGAAACAAACTTATTAATTAGTGGGTATTTCGAAATTGATGGCATGAATTTACTTTTTGGTTTAACAACACTCTCTTTTCTTGTGCCTGATGCCTCATCATTTTCATTCAATAGTGTCAGCATTAAGTTAACCATGTCATGGTCTTCTTGTGCAATACCCAGATCATTAAGGGAGTTAGTATTTGACATTTTATGAAACTTATGTAGTGCTAGTTTTCTAGCGAATAGGTGTGTGTCCTTAATCCAATTGAATGTATCATAATGTGGGGTTGGTATAAATGTTGAACCTTTGGTTAGTAATGTATGATGTTCCTTAGATAGGGTTATGTCTGCCAGATTAATAATTTGTAAATTTTGCGTATTTACTTTTGTTTGTTTGGGGGTTTCGATTTGTTTTGCTGTCTTGTTCTTATGGTTCTCTTTGGGGGGAACAAATCCTTTTCTAAAAAAGTTCTTGTTATGGATGTTCAGTTGTGGCAACACTTGCTATTGGTAACTGGCTTACTTCTTCATCTGAAGGTTCAGAATCAGTAGTTGAATTATCAGGGGTGGTATTCTTATTACTACCTCTATTATCTTGTGTGTATCTAAAATTTCTTCGTTTCTGATTTATCTTATAAATGTTTCCTTTATGGTGGTCAGACCAATCCCTTTGTAGTTTTCTGTTCTTAGCTTCGCTAAGTTCTTCCTTTAGCTTATCTATATGAAATTTAAGTTTTACATCCAATGTCTCAAAGTCTTTATGTGTAGTGAATTTATTTGTTTGTACCTTTGCTTCATCTATTAGTTTTGTTAGTTGTTCATATTGTTTTCTTTCGTATTCTAAAGTTAGCTTCATAAGATCTAGAGAACATTGTGTAAGGATTTCCTGCCACCTTAATACAAAATTTTCATCTGTAATGTGAAAAGAGGGAGCTAACTGAATTCTCAGTCCTCTAGGGATAAGTTTGTTCTTAACATAACTTTCTAGGCTAAAACTTCCCAGAATGATTTGACTTGTTTCTTCATTATTTTTGCAATACTTTTAAAAGCTTCTTCTATGTTAGTGGCTTGTGGGCATACATTCCCAACGTTTAGAGTAAATACTCTCTCTGCTTCTTGCTTCCATTGGTCAAAATCTATGGTAGAGGATAGGTAGCCAGCCATAGCTAACAACCTCACTACCACTCAAATCCCAAATTCGTAAGTGTGAATTAAATCACTTGTAATAATGGTAATATAATTAGGGAAGTTGAGGGGATTTCTGGTATTTAAGCCAAGTGTAGAATTATACACTATGATACATACAAAAACAATTTATTAAAAAATTACACTTTATTTAACAAATATGCAAAAAAGACATTACCATAGATGGAGTGCTGCAGCTAATTAGATGGTATGGGTGAAGTTACTTCCAACCACCTTGAGTGAAAACTAGCTGTCCAGCATCAATCTATAATTGCCTGTAACATATACATTATACAATAGCACAGCCTCAAGCTGTTGCCTATATATGTTTGCCTGTAACATATACATTATACAATAGCACAGCCTCAAGTTGTTGCCTATATATGTTTGCCTGTAACATATACATTATACAATAACACTACCTCAAGTTGTTGCCTATATATGTATACGTTTGCCTGTAACATATACATTATACAATAACACAGCCTCAAGTTGTTGCCTATATATGTATATGTTTGCCTCTAATGTATACATTATACAATAACTCAGTCTCAAGTTGCTGCCTATAGATGTTTGCCTGTAACGTATACATTATACAATAACACAGCTTCAAGTTGTTGCTTATATATGTATATGCTTGCCTGTAACATATACGTTTTACAATAGCACAGCCTCAAGTTGTTGCCTATATATGTATATGTTTGCCTGTAACATATACATTATACAATATCACAGCCTCAAGTTGTTGCCTATATATGTATATGTTTGCCTGTAACATATACATTATACAATAACACAGCCTCAAGTTGTTGCCTATATATGTATATGTTTGCCTGTAACATATACATTATACAATAGCACAGCCTCAAGTTGTTGCCTATATATGTATATGTTTGCCTGTAATGTATACATTATACAATAACACAGCCTCAAGTTGTTGATTATATATGTATATATGTTTGCCTGTAACATATATACATTATACAATAACACTGCCTCAAGTTGTTGCCTATATATGTATATGTTTGCCTGTAACATATACATTATACAATAACACAGCCTCAAGTTGTTGCCTATATATGTATATGTTTGCCTCTAACGTATACATTATACAATAACACAGCCTCAAGTTGTTGCCTATATATGTATATGTTTGCCTCTAACGTATACATTATACAATAACACTGCCTCAAGTTGTTGCCTATATATGTATATGTTTGCCTGTAATGTATACATTATACAATAACACAATATGTTTGCCTGTGACATATACATTATTCAATAACACAATACGTTTGCCTGTAACATATACATTATACAATAACACAATACGTTTGCCTGTGACATATACATTATACAATAACACAATATGTTTGCCTGTAACATATACATTATACAATAACACAATACGTTTGCCTGTGACATATACATTATACAATAGCACAATGCGTTTGCCTGTGACATATACATTATACAATAACACAATACGTTTGCCTGTGACATATACAGGTAGCCCTCAGTTTACGCCGGGGTTAGGTTCCAGAAGCAATGGTTGTAAATCTAAACCGTTGTAAATTGAAACCCAGTTTATAATGTAAGTCAATGGGAAGTGAAGGAGTTAGGTTCCAGGCCCCTCTCAAAATTGTCCTAAGTAATACCTAATACATTATTTTTAAAGCTTTGAAATGAAGACTTTAAATGCTAAATAGCATTATAAAACTAATAAAATAATCACACAACACAGAATATATAATTAAACTAAGTTAAATGAACAAAAACATTTGCTAAACAGCATTATAAACCTAATAAAATAATCACACAACACAGACTTCACTTGCATTTTTCTGCAAACAGTTCTTTCTATGCATTCCAATCTGGACTGATTTATAGACAGGAAGTTCTTGTTCCTTTGAAATCTGCTTGATAGCTCAGGTCTGGTTAAACTGATTAATTTCAGCTTGCTTGGCTTTGCTGCAACACAAGTGGACAGCTCCACCTACTGGCTATTTTAATAAATGCACTACTTCTCAATGCTTTTCAATAGCAGTCACATGACTGGAAAAAAGGTTGTTATTCTGAAACGGTGTAAATTGAACCGTTGTAAAACGAGGGCCACCTGTACATTATACAATAACACAGTACGTTTGCCTGTGACATATACATTATAATAACACTAGTACTAAAGCCTGTGTACACGGGCCATTTTTTGCAGTACAGCGGTCCTACCCCTTGCTCTCTCCCCCCTCTCTTTTGCGCTCTCTCCCCCCTCTCTTTTGCTCTCTCTGCCCCCTCTTTTGTTCTCTACCCCCTTCTTTGGCTCTCTCCCCCACTCTTTTGCTCTCTCTCCCCCCTCTTTGGCTCCCTCTCCCCCCTCTTTTGCTCTCTTTCCTCTTTTGCTCTCTCTCTTCCCCCTCTTTGGCTCTCTCCCCCCTCTATTTGGCTCTCTCCCCCCCTCTATTTGGCCCTTCTCCCCCCTCTCTGGCTCTGTCTTTCAAACACTTTGCCTCTCTGGCCACGCCCCCATCGCGGCACCGCGCCCGGCCATGCTCCATCGCGGCGACACCCGCCCAGCCACGTCCCTTGCCACGCCCGGTCATGCCCATCGCCGCACCCGGTCACGCCCCCTGACACTCCGCTTCAGCCTTGCTCTGTGCTGAGTGTCAGGATCCAAACTGCCAGGTATGTTTGTCACGTGCAGTCTCTACTGCGCATGACTGCATCTGACAAACATACTTGGCCATTTATTATATAGGATATACATTATACAATAACACAATAAGTTTGCCTGTGACATATACATTATACAATACGTTTTCCTGTGACATATAAATTATACAATAACCCAATATGTTTGCCTGTGACATATACATTATACAATAACCCAATATGTTTGCCTGTGACATATACATTATACAATAGCACAATACGTTTGCCTGTGACATATACATTATAATAACATATACATTATACAATAACACAATATGTTTGCCTGTGATATATACATTATACAATAACACAATACCTGTGACATATTGTCAGGGTTTTTTTTTT
This sequence comes from Bombina bombina, assembly GCF_027579735.1. Classification (NCBI taxonomy): domain Eukaryota; kingdom Metazoa; phylum Chordata; class Amphibia; order Anura; family Bombinatoridae; genus Bombina; species Bombina bombina. Next base: position 237,556,192 of record NC_069505.1, on the reverse strand, counting down.
CCCTGTTGTGTTTGCCATGTGCTGCTGGCAGCCATTTTACTCACCTCTCTTCCTGACTTGGTGCATTGTGGGGGATGCTGCTCATTTCCTGCACTTCCTTTTATGGCCAGACTGGTGTGCATCATCCATGTGAGACAGGATACAGTCTCAGAATTGTGATGTCATCACTTATTATTTAAAGGGCCTCTGTTCAGTATGCTTTGCCTTTGCGTTGTCTCAGACCTGTTTGTGAGAGTTCCTGTGTATTACGTGGCTGCCTGGCGTCCTTCCTGGTTCCTGATCCCTGGCTTGTTCCTGACTCTGCTGTTTTCCTTGTTCCTGATTCCGGCTCGTCTGACTACTCGCTTTGGCTCCTGACTCAGCTCGTCTGACTACCAGCTCTGGTTTTGACTCCTGGCTTGTTATTTGACTTGTGGACTTTTTATTATATTTTGCTATTAATAAAGGTGTGATTATTTTTGCACTTCTCGTCTCAGTCTGATTCCTGGCACCAGGACACATATACATTATACAATAGCACAATACGTTTGCCTGTGACATATACATTATACAATAGCACAATACGTTTGCCTGTGACAAATACATTATAGGCTGTGTTATTGTATAATGTATATGTTACAGGCAAACATATACATATATAAGCAACAACTTGAGGCTGTGCTATTGTATAATGTATATGTTACAGGCAAACATATACATATATAAGCAACAACTTGAGGCTGTGCTATTGTATAATATATATGTTACAGGCAAACATATATAGGCAACAACTTGAGGCTGTGTTGCAGCAGGATGTTGCCTATATATGTATATGTTTGCCTGTAATGTATACATTGTACAATAATACAGCCTCAAGTTGTTGCCTATATATGTATATGTTTGCCTGTAACATATACATTATACAATAGCACAGCCTCAAGTTGTTGCCTATATATGTATATGTTTGCCTGTAACATATACATTATACAATAACACAGCCTCAAGTTGTTGCCTATATACGTTTGCCTGTAACATATACATTATACAATAACACAGCCTCAAGTTGTTGCCTATATATGTATATGTTTGCCTGTAACATATACATTATACAATAACACAGCCTCAAGTTGTTGCCTATATATGTATATGTTTGCCTGTAATGTATACATTATACAATAACACAGTCTCAAGTTGTTGCCTATATATGTATATGTTTGCCTGTAACATATACATTATACAATAACACAGCCTCAAGTTGTTGCCTATATATGTATATGTTTGTCTGTAACATATACATTATACAATAACACTGCCTCAAGTTGTTGCCTATATATCTATATGTTTGCCTGTAACGTATACATTATACAATAACACAGCCTCAAGTTGTTGCCTATATATGTTTGCCTGTAACATATACATTAACACAGCCTCAAGTTGTTGCCTATATATGTATATGTTTGCCTCTAACGTATACATTATGCAATAACACAGCCTCAAGTTGTTGCCTATATATGTATGTTTGCCTGTAACAAATACAATAGCACAGCCTCAAGTTGTTGCCTATATATGTATATGTTTGCCTCTAACGTATACATTATACAATAACACAGCCTCAAGTTGTTGCCTATATATGTATATGTTTGCCTCTAACATATACATTATACAATAACACAGCCTCAAGTTGTTGCCTATGTCACGGATACCAGACAGCTAAGGCTACCCCCAACCCCCCCTACAACCTCACCCCTGTTGTTTCTCAGTGGTTTGGGGCTCCTCAGAGCAACCACAATCTCTGGAAGCTTTTATTTGCTTGTTTTGTGAAGAGCTGGTGTATGACCAGGAAAACCCTCCTAGGCTGGCCGGGTTCCTGGAACTCCTGGTTGGCCGCTCACAATGGACACCCGCCTAATTCCTCTCAGGCTGGCCGGGCTCCTGGAACTCCCGGTCGGCCACAGGAAAGCAGGACACCCGCTAACTTTACCCCTGGTCGCTCCAGCAGCCCTTTGCCCCAGAGCTCCGCTCTTTTGGGGATTGGTAGCCCCTAGGGAGGACAAGAGCTGTGGCAATTATCAGAGGGGAGCTCCTTTGGAAACTGGGGGTTTTGGACACCCCTAACCCCATAACTTCAACGGACTGTAACTCCGGTCCCCAGTAACGAATCATGCTGATTTTTGGACTGTGACATCTGGGGGCCGAGAGCTTTAAAATGACACAATGGAAGTGCAGCTAGGATCACCCCGAAACCGCCACCCCTAGGTATTGGGATTATGTGAGACTGTGGCTCCTATGGAGGTGCCGGGCTGTCTGGAGGGGTGGGAATGGCAGGAAAACTCTGGCATTGTCTTCTGTTCTTATCAAGATGAGCTGTCTGTATAAAAGGAGTGTGTGTTTTCATTAAAATCAGTTCTTGTTTCACCTGAATGCTAGTCTGTCTACTTATTTGGGTGGGCTCCAGCTAAAATCACTTTCCTGGGCTACATAGCAGCCTGTTCCAGGCAGAGAAAGGATCATCAGGCAGAGCTACCTAGTCTGGGTAGCTGGAGTCTGCCACAGGGTGGGACCCTGGGTACTGATGCTGTCGGGCATCAGGGGTGGCTACAGGCTGTGGTCACTTGCTAGCTACATAGCTGCAGTCGGCAGGGAGGAAGCAGAACTCCTTTGGCGGAGCAACCCAGTCGGGGTAGCCGGAGTATCCGTCACATTGGCTGGCAGCGGTGGGATCTGCTTCTTCCACATGATTCCTGCTGACAGAGAAGGGCCACAGTAGCTCGTAACTATGGAAGCCGAGTACAAGAGGCACTGACCCAGCTGAACGGTCCTGGTTCTGAACTGGACCAGCTGAGCTGCAGGAGCCTTGTCCGCCAGCAATTATGGAGGGAGAGGCTTCAACAAGAAAAGGATTGTGATGGAAAGGTCCTCCCCACAGATGATGAGAGGTACTGGGTCCGGTGGGACTTGCGAGTGCTTTTCCTGGGAGAGCAGCCCATGGAGGAATGGCTATCGGAACTAGATCGACTGGTTTGGTCGGAGATGTGGGTGGAGGACGGCTATCGGGACCTCCGATGGCTCGCTATGCAAGTACGGCCATGGCTGGAGGATTGCTCCCCGACAGAGGGCTTTGGCTTCGGCGGCCCTGGGTTACTATTGGAAAAGTTGACAGAAGACCCAGAATTTGGGAGCGGGGGGAACTGAGAGTAACGAACATTGGCCACTCCCGAGAGCAGCTGTTGGATCTCTCGGGGGTACCCTGGCTGGTATCCAATATGGTACCGCTTATTGTCCAAGAATGGGGACTGGAAAAGGGATACAAGAGGCTGCTAGACCGAGTTCTGCAGCATGCCACGGAGTCTGCACAGAGCTGTGGTGCAGCACTCTGGGAATCATGGAGGTTGGCCTCAGCTGACTGGCAACAGAGCATAAGCGACGACAAGCTGCTAGATACAGATCAGCAGCCTGGGCCCGAGCTTATAGACCTGGACAAAGGAGCCACCCCAAAAGAAGCGCTGGCAACAGGGCAGAGAGCCCCCGGCCTCTGCCCAGCACCTCTAACAGCTCCAGGAAACCAGGGAGAGGAGGTAGGCGTCCTCCCTCCCCTTACACAGAACCCCTTCCCGGGAGAGGAGACAGTTGGTCTCTCTCCCCAGCGGCAGAGCCAGGAGCAGGGAGAGGAGACAGTCGGTCTCTCTCCCCAGCGGCAGAGCCATCCCCTGGGAGCGGAGGTAGTCGTCCTCCCTCCCCTTACGCAGAACCCCTTCCTGGGAGAGGAGACAGTCGGTCTCTCTCCCCAGCGGCAGAACCATCTCCTGGAAGTGGAGGTAGTCGTCCTCCCTCCCCTTACGCAGAAACCCTTCCTGGGAGAGGAGACAGTCGGTCTCTCTCCCCAGCGACAGAGCCATCCCCTGGAAGCCTGTATGTCGCTTGTCTTTCTATGGGAGTGACTTTTCAATAGCGATGTCTCGTGGCCAAAAGGTGAGACCACGCTATTTTAGCAAGCCTAATAGTGCTGCAAGACCCACGCTATTATACCCAGAAAATCCCTTAAAGGACCAGTAAATATAGTATTGTGCATAAACAACAATTGAATGACAAAAAGACAATGCAATAGCACTTAGTCTGAACTTCAAAGGAGCAGTAGATTTTTTTCTGACAAATTTCAAAGATATGTTTATTTCCACTCCTCCTGTATTATGTGACAGCTATCAGTCAATCACAAATGCATATACGTATAGTCTGAATTCTTGCACATGCTCAGTAGGAGCTGGTGACTCAAAAAGTGAAAATATAAAAAGACTGTGCACATTTTGTTAATGGAAGTAAAATGGAAAGTTGTTTAAAATTGCTGCTTTATCCGAATCGTGAATATTTAATTTTGACTTGAGTGTCCCTTTAACGACCAGTGATGTACAGGTTACATCACAGTTGTTAAGGTGTTAAAGGGATAGAAAGTTCAAAATTGAAATGTGCATGGGTGCATTTCAGTGTGAAACAGAAGCATTTATATTTTTCCATTAGAAAAAGTTCTTACTATTTGTCTGCGGCATACGCACATATGAGGGCCGTTAACCAGTATGCAAACAGCGCACCTTCTCAGACGCAATACACAGCTCTCCGCACTTAAATACTGGTGCACGGGGCGGCCCTCACAGGATATGTGTGTATGCCGCATAAAAACAGTAACTGTGTGATGTCCCATCCATACACACATGATAAGTGGGCTATTTATTTTTTTTTCCTTCAAACTCCCAGTAGTAATTTGCTGCTCCTAAGCCTACTCTTCAACAAAGGACACCAAGAGAATGAGATCAATTTGATAAGTAGATTGTAAAGTGTTTAAACATCTATACATTATCTAGAATCAAGCAAGTTAAAGGGACCCTAAACCCACATTTTTTCTTTACTGATTCAGATAGAGCAGCAATTTTAAGCAACTTTCTAATTTACTCCTATGATCAATTTGTCTTCATTCTCTTGGTATCTTTATTTAAAAAGCAGGAATATAAAGCTTAGGAGGTCCATTTTTAGTGCAGAACTTGGGTTACGTTCGCTTATTGGTAGCTAAATGTAGCCACCAATAAGCAAGCTCTATCCAGGGTGCTGAACCTAAAATGGACCGGCTCCTAAGCTTTACATTTCTGATTTTTTTTTTAAAAAGATACCAAGAGAACAAAGAAAAATTGACAAAAGAAGAAAATTAGAAAGTTGCTTAGAATTGCTGCTCTATCTGAATCAGTAAAGAAAAAAATGTGGGTTTAGGGTCCCTTTAATTTTGACTTTACTGTTCCTTTAAATTACACAAACGGGGCCATGTCAGGACACTGCTGGGAAAATAGCAATCCAAATACTTTACTGGCACAATAATAATCCCCATATTATAACAAAATCTTCTTACAAATAATTTAAAATTATAACAACGCTCAACCTAAACAACCAACTAAAAAAATATATATAAATACTCACACCACGGGCACGCGCGCGATGCAACCGGAACTCCCGTAATTGCTATCACGTGACATAACTAAGGGCAACTTTCCGGATATTCTTCAATTTGGGCGGAAGTGACGTGTCACTCATTGATGACGTTGATGGACAGAGTAATCTAGTAGTTTCTGGCAGTGAAGTGCGTCACGGTTGGTAGCTGAGAGTTTCTCGGGGTTCCCGGTCCTCGCCCCGCGGTACACGGTGAACGGTTCGCGCGGGGTGTCTGTCGCTGATTGCGGCCGGTGGCCGACCTCACCATGGATTTTTACAAAGTTCTAAAGGTGGCGGCTTCCAAAAAGGAAGGTGATGGTGTCCAGGTATGGAGGGGGGGGCAACAGCTGAGCCGGGTCACTGTTAGTGTGTGCGGGGGCAGCTGACCGGCTGTTGTAGGAGGAGAGCGGCCACATCAGGGATCAACACTAGTGCAAGCAGAGGCAGGGTACTGTCATTAGCTCAGTGACAGGGGGGAGCAGTTAGCACTAGTTCAAGCAGAGCTAGGGGACTGTCATTAGCTCAGTGACAGGGGGGGGGCAGTCAGCACTAGTGCAAGCAGAGCTAGGGGACTGTCATTAGCTCAGTGACAGGGGGGAGCAGTTAGCACTAGTGCAAGCAGAGCTAGGGGACTGTCATTAGCTCAGTGACAGGGGGGAGCACTAGTGCGAGCAGAGCCAGGGGACTGTCATTAGCTCAGTGACAGGGGGGAGCACTAGTGCAAGCAGAGCCAGGGGACTGTCATTAGCTCAGTGATAGGGGGGAGCAGTTAGCACTAGTGCAAGCAGAGGCAGGGGACTGTCATTAGCTCAGTGACAGGGGGAGCAGTTAGCACTAGTGCAAGCAGAGCTAGGGGACTGTCATTAGCTCAGTGACAGGGGGGAGCAGTTAGCACTAGTGCAAGCAGAGCTAGGGGACTGTCATTAGCTCAGTGACAGGGGGAGCAGTTAGCACTAGTGCAAGCAGAGCCAGGGGACTGTCATTAGCTCAGTGACAGGGGGAGCAGTTAGCACTAGTGCAAGCAGAGCTAGGGGACTGTCATTAGCTCAGTGACAGGGGGAGCAGTTAGCACTAGTGCAAGCAGAGCCAGGGGACTGTCATTAGCTCAGTGACAAGGGGGGAGCAGTTAGCACTAGTGCAAGCAGAGCAAGGGGACTGTCATTAGCTCAGTGACAGGGGGGAGCACTAGTGCAAGCAGAGCCAGGGGACTGTCATTAGCTCAGTGACAGGGGGGAGCACTAGTGCAACCAGAGAGCCAGGGGACTATCATTAGCTCAGTGACAGGGGGAGCAGTTAGCACTAGTGCAAGCAGAGCCTGGGGACTGTCATTAGCTCAGTGACAGGGGGAGCAGTTAGCACTAGTGCAAGCAGAGCCTGGGGACTGTCATTAGCTCAGTGACAGGGGGAGCAGTTAACACTAGTGCAAGCAGAGCCAGGGGACTGACATTAGCTCAGTGACAGGGGGAGCACTAGTGCAAGCAGAGCCAGGGGACTGTCATTAGCTCAGTGACAGGGGGAGCACTAGTGCAAGCAGAGCCAGGGGACTGTCATTAGCTCAGTGACAGGGGGGGAGTACTAGTGCAAGCAGAGCCAGGGGACTGTCATTAGCTCAGTGACAGGGGGAGCACTAGTGCAAACAGAGCCAGGGGACTGTCATTAGCTCAGTGACAGGGGGAGCAGTTAGCACTAGTGCAAGCAGAGCCAGGGGACTATCATTAGCTCAGTGACAGGGGGGAGCACTAGTGCAAGCAGAGCCAGGGGACTGTCATTAGCTCAGTGACAGGGAAAGCAGTTAGCACTAGTGCAAGCAGAGCCAGGGGACTGTCATTAGCTCAGTGACGAGCAGTTAGCACTAGTGCAAGCAGAGCCAGGGGACTGTCATTAGCTCAGTGACAGGGGGGGGAGCACTTGTGCAAGCAGAGCCAGGGGACTGTCATTAGCTCAGTGACAGGGGGGGAGCACTAGTGCAAGCAGAGCCAGGGGACTGTCATTAGCTCAGTGACAGGGGGAGCACTAGTGCAAGCAGAGCAAGGGGACTGTCATTAGCTCAGTGACAGGGGGAGCAGTTAGCACTAGTGCAAGCAGAGCCAGGGGACTGTCATTAGCTCAGTGACAGGGGGGAACACTAGTGCAAGCAGAGCCAGGGGACTGTCATTAGCTCAGTGACAGGGGGGAGCACTAGTGCAAGCAGAGCCAGGGGACTGTCATTAGCTCAGTGGCAGGGGGAGCACTAGTGCAAGCAGAGCCAGGGGACTGTCATTAGCTCAGTGGCAGGGGGAGCACTAGTGCAAGCAGAGCCAGGGGACTGTCATTAGCTCAGTGGCAGGGGGAGCACTAGTGCAAGCAGAGCCAGGGGACTGTCATTAGCTCAGTGACTGGGGGGAGCACTAGTGCAAGCAGAGCCAGGGGACTGTCATTAGCTCAGTGACAGGGGGAGCACTAGTGCAAGCAGAGCCAGGGGACTGTCATTAGCTCAGTGACTGGGGGGAGCACTAGTGCAAGCAGAGCCAGGGGACTGTCATTAGCTTAGTGACAGGGGGAGCAGTTAGCACTAGTGCAAGCAGAGCCAGGGGACTGTCATTAGCTTAGTGACAGGGGGAGCACTAGTGCAAGCAGAGCCAGGGGACTGTCATTAGCTCAGTGACAGGGGGGAGCAGTTAGCACTAGTGCAAGCAGAGCCAGGGGCTGTCATTAGCTCAGTGACAGGGGGAGCAGTTAGCACTAGTGCAAGCAGAGCCAGGGGACTGACATTAGCTCAGTGACAGGGGGAGCACTAGTGCAAGCAGAGCCAGGGGACTGTCATTAGCTCAGTGACTGGGGGGAGCACTAGTGCAAGCAGAGCCAGGGGACTGTCATTAGCTCAGTGACAGGGGGAGCACTAGTGCAAGCAGAGCCAGGGGACTGTCATTAGCTCAATGACAGGGGGAAGCAGTTAGCACTAGTGCAAGCAGAGCCAGGGGACTGTCATTAGCTCAGTGACAGGGGGAGCACTAGTGCAAGCAGAGCCAGGGGACTGTCATTAGCTCAGTGACAGGGGGAGCAGTTAGCACTAGTGCAAGCAGAGCCAGGGGACTATCATTAGCTCAGTGACAGGGGGGGGCACTAGTGCAAGCAGAGCCAGGGGACTGTCATTAGCTCAGTGACAGGGAAAGCAGTTAGCACTAGTGCAAGCAGAGCCAGGGGACTGTCATTAGCTCAGTGACAGGGGGGGGAGCACTAGTGCAAGCAGAGCCAGGAGACTGTCATTAACTCGGTGACAGGGGGGAGCAGTTAGCACTAGTGCAAGCAGAGCCAGGGGATTGTCATTAGCTCAGTGACAGGGGGAGCAGTTAGCACTAGTGCAAGCAGAGCCAGGGGATTGTCATTAGCTCAGTGACAGGGGGAGCAGTTAGAACTAGTGCAAGCAGAGCCAGGGGACTGTCATTAGCTCAGTGACAGGGGGGAGCAGTTAGCACTTGTGCAAGCAGATCCAGGGGACTGTCATTAGCTCAGTGACAGGGGGAGCACTAGTGCAAGCAGAGCCAGGGGACTGTCATTAGCTCAGTGACAGGGGGAGCACTAGTGCAAGCAGAGCCAGGGGACTGTCATTAGCTCAGTGACAGGGGGGAGCAGTTAGCACTAGTGCAAGCAGAGCCAGGGGACTGTCATTAGCTCAGTGACAGGGGGAGCAGTTAGCACTAGTGCAAGCAGAGCCAGGGGACTGTGATTAGCTCAGTGACAGGGGGAGCAGTTAGCACTAGTGCAAGCAGAGAGCCAGGGGACTATCATTAGCTCAGTGACAGGGGGAGCAGTTAGCACTAGTGCAAGCAGAGAGCCAGGGGACTATCATTAGCTCAGTGACAGGGGGAGCAGTTAGCACTAGTGCAAGCAGAGCCAGGGGACTATCATTAACTCAGTGACAGGGGGGAGCAGTTAGCACTAGTGCAAGCAGAGCCAGGGGATTGTCATTAGCTCAGTGACAGGGGGAGCAGTTAGCACTAGTGCAAGCAGAGCCAGGGGATTGTCATTAGCTCAGTGACAGGGGGAGCAGTTAGCACTAGTGCAAGCAGAGCCAGGGGATTGTCATTAGCTCAGTGACAGGGGGAGCAGTTAGAACTAGTGCAAGCAGAGCCAGGGGACTGTCATTAGCTCAGTGACAGGGGGGAGCAGTTAGCACTAGTGCAAGCAGATCCAGGGGATTGTCATTAGCTCAGTGACAGGGGGAGCAGTTAGCACTAGTGCAAGCAGAGCCAGGGGACTGTCATTAGCTCAGTGACAAGGGGGGAGCAGTTAGCACTAGTGCAAGCAGAGCCAGGGGACTGTCATTAGCTCAGTGACAAGGGGGGAGCAGTTAGCACTAGTGCAAGCAGAGCCAGGGGACTGTCATTAGCTCAGTGACGAGCAGTTAGCACTAGTGCAAGCAGAGCCAGGGGACTGTCATTAGCTCAGTGACAGGGGGGAGCAGTTAGCACTAGTGCAAGCAGAGCCAGGGGACTGTCATTAGCTCAGTGACAGGGGGAGCAGTTAGCACTAGTGCAAGCAGAGCCAGGGGATTGTCATTAGCTCAGTGACAGGGGGAGCAGTTAGCACTAGTGCAAGCAGAGCCAGGGGACTGTCATTAGCTCAGTGACAAGGGGGGAGCAGTTAGCACTAGTGCAAGCAGAGCCAGGGGACTGTCATTAGCTCAGTGACAGGTTGGAGCAGTTAGCACTAGTGCAAGCAGAGCCAGGGGACTGTCATTAGCTCAGTGACAAGGGGGGAGCAGTTAGCACTAGTGCAAGCAGAGCCAGGGGACTGTCATTAGCTCAGTGACAGGGGGGAGCAGTTAGCACTAGTGCAAGCAGAGCCAGGGGACTGTCATTAGCTCAGTGACAGGGGGAGCAGTTAGCACTAGTGCAAGCAGAGCCAGGGGATTGTCATTAGCTCAGTGACAGGGGGAGCAGTTAGCACTAGTGCAAGCAGAGCCAGGGGACTGTCATTAGCTCAGTGACAAGGGGGGAGCAGTTAGCACTAGTGCAAGCAGAGCCAGGGGACTGTCATTAGCTCAGTGACAGGTTGGAGCAGTTAGCACTAGTGCAAGCAGAGCCAGGGGACTGTCATTAGCTCAGTGACAAGGGGGGAGCAGTTAGCACTAGTGCAAGCAGAGCCAGGGGACTGTCATTAGCTCAGTGACAGGTTGGAGCAGTTAGCACTAGTGCAAGCAGAGCCAGGGGACTGTCATTAGCTCAGTGACAGGTTGGAGCAGTTAGCACTAGTGCAAGCAGAGCCAGGGGACTGTCATTAGCTCAGTGACAAGGGGGGAGCAGTTAGCACTAGTTCAAGCAGAGCCAGGGGACTGTCATTAGCTCAGTGACAAGGGGGGAGCAGTTAGCACTAGTGCAAGCAGAGCCAGGGGACTGTCATTAGCTCAGTGACAGGGAGCAGTTAGCACTAGTGCAAGCAGATCCAGGGGATTGTCATTAGCTCAGTGACAGGGTGAGCAGTTAGCACTAGTGCAAGCAGAGCCAGGGGACTGTCATTAGCTCAGTGACAAGGGGGGAGCAGTTAGCACTAGTGCAAGCAGAGCCAGGGGACTGTCATTAGCTCAGTGACAAGGGGGGAGCAGTTAGCACTAGTGCAAGCAGAGCCAGGGGACTGTCATTAGCTCAGTGACAGTGGGAGTAGTTAGCACTAGTGCAAGCAGAGCCAGGGGACTGTCATTAGCTCAGTGACGAGCAGTTAGCACTAGTGCAAGCAGAGCCAGGGGACTGTCATTAGCTCAGTGACGAGCAGTTAGCACTAGTGCAAGCAGAGCCAGGGGACTGTCATTAGCTCAGTGACAGGGGGGAGCAGTTAGCACTAGTGCAAGCAGAGCCAGGGGACTGTCATTAGCTCAGTGACAGGGGGAGCAGTTGGCACTAGTGCAAGCAGAGCCAGGGGATTGTCATTAGCTCAGTGACAGGGGGGAGCTCTGCTTGCACTAGTGCTAACTGCTCCAACCTGTCACTGAGCTAATGACAGTCCCGTGGCTCTGCTTGCACTAGTGCTAACTGCTCCAACCTGTCACTGAGCTAATGACAGTCCCCTGGCTCTGCTTGCACTAGTGCTAACTGCTCCCCCCTTGTCACTGAGCTAATGACAGTCCCCTGGCTCTGCTTGCACTAGTGCTAACTGCTCCAACCTGTCACTGAGCTAATGACAGTCCCCTGGCTCTGCTTGCACTAGTGCTAACTACTCCCACTGTCACTGAGCTAATCACAGTCCCCTGGCTCTGCTTGCACTAGTGCTAACTGCTCCCCCTGTCACTGAGCTAATGACAGTCCCCTGGCTCTGCTTGCACTAGTGCTAACTGCTCCCCCCTGTCACTGAGCTAATGACAGTCCCCTGGCTCTGCTTGCACTAGTGCTCCCCCTGTCACTGAGCTAATGACAGTCCCCTGGCTCTGCTTGCACTAGTGCTAACTGCTCGTCACTGAGCTAATGACAGTCCCCTGGATCTGCTTGCACAAGTGCTAACTGCTCCAACCTGTCACTGAGCTAATGACAGTCCCCTGGCTCTGCTTGCACTAGTGCTAACTGCTCGTCACTGAGCTAATGACAGTCCCCTGGCTCTGCTTGCACTAGTGCTAACTACTCCCACTGTCACTGAGCTAATGACAGTCCCCTGGCTCTGCTTGCACTAGTGCTAACTGCTCCCCCCTTGTCACTGAGCTAATGACAGTCCCCTGGCTCTGCTTGCACTAGTGCTAACTGCTCCAACCTGTCACTGAGCTAATGACAGTCCCCTGGCTCTGCTTGCACTAGTGCTAACTGCTCCAACCTGTCACTGAGCTAATGACAGTCCCCTGGCTCTGCTTGCACTAGTGCTAACTGCTCCCCCCTTGTCACTGAGCTAATGACAGTCCCCTGGCTCTGCTTGCACTAGTGCTAACTGCAAGGGGGGAGCAGTTAGCACTAGTGCAAGCAGAGCCAGGGGACTGTCATTAGCTCAGTGACAGGGAGCAGTTAGCACTAGTGCAAGCAGAGCTAGGGGACTGTCATTAGCTCAGTGATAGGGGGGAGCAGTTAGCACTAGTGCAAGCAGAGGCAGGGGACTGTCATTAGCTCAGTGACAGGGGGAGCAGTTAGCACTAGTGCAAGCAGAGCTAGGGGACTGTCATTAGTTCAGTGACAGGGGGAGCAGTTAGCACTAGTGCAAGCAGAGCCAGGGGACTGTCATTAGCTCAGTGACAGGGGGGAGCACTAGTGCAAGCAGAGCTAGGGGACTGTCATTTGCTCAGTGACAGGGGGAGCACTAGTGCAAGCAGAGCAAGGGGACTGTCATTAGCTCAGTGACAGGGGGGAGCACTAGTGCAAGAAGAGCCAGGGGACTGTCATTAGCTCAGTGACAGGGGGGAGCACTAGTGCAACCAGAGAGCCAGGGGACTATCATTAGCTCAGTGACAGGGGGAGCAATTAGTACTAGTGCAAGCAGAGCCTGGGGACTGTCATTAACTCAGTGACAGGGGGAGCACTAGTGCAAGCAGAGCCTGGGGACTGTCATTAGCTCAGTGACAGGGGGAGCACTAGTGCAAGCAGAGCCAGGGGACTGTCATTAGCACAGTGACAGGGGGAGCACTAGTGCAAGCAGAGCCAGGGGACTGTCATTAGCTCAGTGACAGGGGGGAGTACTAGTGCAAGCAGAGCCAGGGGACTGTCATTAGCTCAGTGACAGGGGGAGCACTAGTGCAAACAGAGCCAGGGGACTGTCATTAGCTCAGTGACAGGGGGGAGCAGTTAGCACTAGTGCAAGCAGAGCCAGGGGACTGTCATTAGCTCAGTGACGAGCAGTTAGCACTAGTGCAAGCAGAGCCAGGGGACTGTCATTAGCTCAGTGACAGGGGGGGGGAGCACTAGTGCAAGCAGAGCCAGGGGACTGTCATTAGCTCAGTGACAGGGGGGGGAGCACTAGTGCAAGCAGAGCCAGGGGACTGTCATTAGCTCAGTGACAGGGGGAGCACTAGTGCAAGCAGAGCAAGGGGACTGTCATTAGCTCAGTGACAAGGGGAGCAGTTAGCACTAGTGCAAGCAGAGCCAGGGGACTGTCATTAGCTCAGTGACAGGGGGGGACACTAGTGCAAGCAGAGCCAGGGGACTGTCATTAGCTCAGTGACAGGGGGGAGCACTAGTGCAAGCAGAGCCAGGGGACTGTCATTAGCTCAGTGACAGGGGGGAACACTAGTGCAAGCAGAGCCAGGGGACTGTCATTACCTCAGTGGCAGGGGGGAGCACTAGTGCAAGCAGAGCCAGGGGAACTGTCATTAGCTCAGTGGCAGGGGGAGCACTAGTGCAAGCAGAGCCAGGGGACTGTCATTAGCTCAGTGACTGGGGGGAGCACTAGTGCAAGCAGAGCCAGGGGACTGTCATTAGCTCAGTGACAGGGAGCAGTTAGCACTAGTGCAAGCAGAGCCAGGGGACTGTCATTAGCTCAGTGACAAGGGGGGAGCAGTTAGCTCTAGTGCAAGCAGAGCCAGGGGACTGTCATTAGCTCAGTGACAAGGGGGGAGCAGTTAGCACTAGTTCAAGCAGAGCCAGGGGACTGTCATTAGCTCAGTGACAGGGAGCAGTTAGCACTAGTGCAAGCAGAGCCAGGGGACTGTCATTAGCTCAGTGACGAGGGGGGAGCAGTTAGCTCTAGTGCAAGCAGAGCCAGGGGACTGTCATTAGCTCAGTGACAGGGGGGAGCAATTAGCACTAGTGCAAGCAGAGCCAGGGGACTGTCATTAGCTCAGTGACAAGGGGGGAGCAGTTAGCTCTAGTGCAAGCAGAGCCAGGGGACTGTCATTAGCTCAGTGACAGGTTGGAGCAGTTAGCACTAGTGCAAGCAGAGGCAGGGGACTGTCATTAGCTCAGTGACAGGTTGGAGCAGTTAGCACTAGTGCAAGCAGAGCTAGGGGACTGTCTTTAGCTCAGTGACAGGGGGGAGCAGTTAGCACTAGTGCAAGCAGAGCTAGGGGACTGTCATTAGCTCAGTGACAGGGGGAGCAGTTAGCACTAGTGCAAGCAGAGCTAGGGGACTGTCATTAGCTCAGTGACAGGGGGAGCAGTTAGCACTAGTGCAAGCAGAGCCAGGGGACTGTCATTAGCTCAGTGACAGGGGGAGCAGTTAGCACTAGTGCAAGCAGAGCTAGGGGACTGTCATTAGCTCAGTGACAGGGGGAGCAGTTAGCACTAGTGCAAGCAGAGCCAGGGGACTGTCATTAGCTCAGTGACAAGGGGGGAGCAGTTAGCACTAGTGCAAGCAGAGCCAGGGGACTGTCATTAGCTCAGTGACAAGGGGGGGAGCAGTTAGCACTAGTGCAAGCAGAGCCAGGGGACTGTCATTAGCTCAGTGACAGGGGGAGCAGTTAGCACTAGTGCAAGCAGAGCCAGGGGACTGTCATTAGCTCAGTGACAGGGGGAGCAGTTAGCACTAGTGCAAGCAGAGCCAGGGGACTGTCATTAGCTCAGTGACAGGGGGAGCAGTTAGCACTAGTGCAAGTAGAGCCACAGACTGTCATTAGCTCAGTGACAGGGAGCAGTTAGCACTAGTGCAAGCAGAGCCAGGGAACTGTCATTAGCTCAGTGACAGGGAGCAGTTAGCACTAGTGCAAGCAGAGAGCCAGTGGTCTGTCTGTGTATTAGAGACTATCATACAAACCTTAAAATGACAGAGACAGGGGACAGTTGGCATGGGTGCCTGGAAAGCCAGGGGTCAGTCAGAGGCTAAGTGAGGGGAGCAGCTGGCACAGGTACCCGGAGAGTCAGGGGTCAGTCAGGTTCTCGGTGAGGGGAGCAGCTGGCACAGGTGCCCGGAGAGCCAGGGGTCAGTCAGAGGCTTATTGAGGGGAATAGTTAGCACAGATGCCCGGAGAACCAGGGGTCAGTCAGGGTCTCGGTGAGGGGAGCAGCTGGCACAGGTGCGCAGAGAATCAGGGGTCTGTCAGGGGCTCAGTGAGGGGGACAGTTGGCACAGGTGCCCAGAGAGCCAGGGGTCAGTCAGAGACTAAGTGAGGGGAGCAACTGCCACAGGTGCCTGGAGAGTCAGTGGTCTGTCAGGGTCTTAGTGAGGGGAGCAGCTGGCACAGGTGCCCGGAGAGTCAGGGGTCTGTCAGGGGTTCAGTTTGGGGAACAGTTGTCACAAGTGCCCGGAGAGTTAGGGTCTCAGTGAGGGGAACTGTTGGCACAAGTGCCGGGAAAACTAGAGGTCTGTCAGGGGCTCAGTAACGGTGCAGTATGTTCATAACAGTGAATTAACCCCTTAGTGACCAGAGCACTTTTCCATTTTCTGTCCGTTTGGGACCAAGGCTATTTTTACATTTTTGCGGTGTTTGTGTTTAGCTGTAATTTTCTTCTTACTCATTTACTGTACCCACACATATTATATACCGTTTTTCTCGCCATTAAATGGACTTTCTAAAGATACCATTATTTTCATCATATCTTATCATTTACTATAAAAAAAAATATAAAATATGAGGAAAAAATTGAAAAAAACACACTTTTTCTAACTATGACCCCCAAAATCTGTTACACATCTACAACTACCAAAAAACACCCATGCTAAATAGTTTCTAAATTTTGTCCTGAGTTTAGAAATACCCAATGTTTACATGTTCTTTGCTTTTTTTGTAAGTTATAGGGCCATAAATACAATTAGCACTTTGCTATTTCCAAACCATTATTTTTCAAAATTAGCGCTAGTTACATTAGAACACTAATATCTTTCAGGAATCTCTGAATATCCATTGACATGTATATATTTTTTTTTAGTAGACATCCCAAAGTATTCATCTAGGCCCATTTTGGTATATTTCATGCCACCATTTCACCGCCAAATGCGATTAAATACAAAAAATCGTTCACTTTTTTACTAATTTTTTCACAAACTTTTGGTTTCTCACTGAAATTATTTACAAACAGCTTGTGTAATTATGGCTTAAATGGTTGTAAATTCTTCTCTGGGATCCCCTTTGTTCAGAAATAGCAGACATATATGGCTTTGGCGTTGCTTTTTAGTAATTAGAAGGCTGCTAAATGCCACTGCGCACTACACGTGTATTATGCCCAGCAGTGAAGGGGTTAATTATGGAGCATGTAGGGAGCCTTTAGGGATAATTTTAGCTTTAGTGTAGTGTAGTAGACAACCCCTAGTATTGATCTAGGCCAATTTTGGTATATTTCATGCCACCATTTCACCGCCAAATGCGATCAAATTAAAAAAACCGTTAAATTTTTCACAATTTTAGGTTTCTCACTGAAATCATTTACAAACAGCTTGTGCAATTATGGCACAAATGGTTGTAAATGCTTCTCTGGGATCCCCTTTGTTCAGAAATAGCAGACATATATGGCTTTGGCGTTGCTTTTTGGTAATTAGAAGGCCGCCAAATGCCGCTGCATTTCACACGTGTATTATGGCTAGCAGTGAAGGGGTTAATTATGTAGCTTGTAGGGAGCTTGCAGGGTTAATTTTAGCTTTAGTGTAGAGCTCAGCCTCCCACCTGAAACATGAGACCACCTGATCCCTCCCAAACAGCTCTCTTCCCTCCCCCACCCCACAATTGTCCCCGCCATCTTAAGTACTGGCAGAAACTCTGCCAGTACTAAAATAAAAGCTATATTTGGGCCTTTTTTGTGTTTTTTAAGCATATTTACATATGCTGCTGTGTAGGATCCCCCCTTAGCTCCCAGCCTCACTGATCCCCCACCAAACAGCTCTCTAACCCTCCCCCTCTGCCTTAATGGGCGCCATCTTGGGTACTGGCAGCTGTCTGCCAGTACCCAGTGTAGTAAAAAAAAATGTGCCTTTTTATTTTTTTAAATGATCTTTTCTGTAGTGTAGCTTCCCCCCCCCCCAAGATCAACCCCCCCACCCCTTCCAGGTCCCTTAGCTGTTTATTTACAGCTTTAATAACTTTTTTTGATTACTTTACCCAGTTTATTTTTCTGTAGTGCAGCGGTTCCCTCCCGCTCCCGCCCCGTGCACGCGCCCGCCCGCCGCCCCCCCGTGCACGCGCGCGCTCCCGTGCGCGCTCCCGCCCCTCCCGCCCCCGATCCCGCCCCCCTCCACTCCATTCGGCACATCGATGGCCGACCACCCGCCTCCCAGACTTGCTCCCACCCACCAACGATACCGGCCACCGATGTCCGGTGCAGAGAGGGCCACAGAGTGGCTCTCTCTGCATCGGATGGCCAAGGGGGGTTATTGCAGGATGCCTCGATATCGAGGCATCACTGCAATAACCGGAAAGCAGCTGGAAGCGTGCAGGATCGCTTCCAGCTGCTTTCCAGACCAAGGACGTACGCCACACGTCCTCGGTCATTAACTGACTTTTTTTTGAGGACGTGTGGCGTACGTCCTTGGTCATTAAGGGGTTAAGCCCACATGAAAGCTGACAACATTGCAGTGTATTTTTATTATGTATTTTGTTACTTATGTAACTAACTTTTTTACCCTAAAAAAATAGGGATTTTTCAGTGCTCCATGAGAGGTTGGAGCAGAGCAGAATGATGACCTTGCAACGTTCTGCCCAGAGATTGCAGGAGGCTTTTTATATCTGTGTTAATTAATGAAAAATTTAACAAAATTTGAGTTTTAAATAAAATGTGAATTCAGTTTTTTTGCAATACAGTTCTTAAAGGAGCAGTAAATACAGTAGATTTGCATAAACAAATGCAGGATAAGACAATGCAATAGCACTTAGTCTGAACTTCAAAGGAGTATTAGATTTTTTTTTCTAACACATTTCAAATTTGTCTGTGTCCACTCCCCCTGTATCATGTGACAGCCATCAGCTAATCACAAATGCATATACGTATATTCTGTGAATTCTTGCACATGCTCAGTAGGTGCTGGTGACTAAAAAAAGAAATATAAAAAGACTGAGCACATTTTGTTAATGGAAGTGCTTTATCCAATTCATGAAAGTTTAATTTCGACTTGAGTGTCCCTTTAGCTATTTTTTTGCCATTTGTGTGAGTTGTAACTTTCTCTTTCAGGTAACTGTATTAAAGGGACAGTGTCTTGCAGGAGTGTATTAAATTATTTACAGATTGCTCCTTTATCTCGATTTTGTCATTTTCAAAAGCTGGATTTGCCTGTTGTGTCCCCACTGATACTGAAAATTTAAATACTTAACCCCTTCCTGCCGCAAGTGTTTAACATCGGAACAAAGTTCTAATGTAAACAGTTGGTGGAAAAATGAAATCACATAATCATTGATGCGCTCATGTGATTTCAAGGCTGGGATCGGAACATGGTGATTGCTAGGCACAGCTCCCAGTACGATTATTTTTATTTATTTTTTAAAATAATTTTTATTTGAGGTTTAACATAAGGTATACACGGAATATACAATACAGTGACACCATAAAAATGTTTGAAATGAAAACAGAAGATACAATATTGTGATTGGTTATATGCATTACATAGAAAGGTACAAAGAAATGGGCACAATACGTAGGCAGTATACCAAAACTTTTATATACCCCCAAGATGATAGATGAGGCCCCTTTTGGACCTCCACTCTAGATGAAGTGGGTATTGGAGGTATAAAACAACTAAGGAGACCACTCTTGGATCTCAACTGAACAACCTCATTTTCTGTTTTTACATTAGTATGAATAAAGGTGAAGGTATTATGTTTGAGGCTTGAAAAGGCATTCATAGGATATATAATCACATAACATAAGTGTAATGTTGGAATACAAACACCAAGGAATATTGTAGGTTGGTAAAATATATTTCTGAAAAGAAATAATAAAATAACTGTATGCAGATAGTATGCCTAACAATTTGTTCACCTCCAAAGTGAAATTAGAGGCCACTTTTGGACCTCCTCTCTAATTAATCAGGTTAATGGAGGCTGGTACCAACAAAAAGGACCACTTTTGGGTCCTAACTGCAAACCTCATTAAAATTGGTAGTCGTTCAACCAAGGCAGAATCAGTATTATTTAAGAAGCTCTTATTTAAAACATTTTTTTTTTTTCTTTCTGACAATCTTAGTGTACCGGAGGACTTTATCATTTAAGCATATTTCTTAAGACATACTACGAGTGACAGTCTATCGCCATAGAAGTAACCATGCATATATAGAAATATACGTTTGGGCAACGCTAAGGCTAAGCACTTGGGATTGTCAAATTATTAGTTATATAGACCCATGTGATGAGTACGTTACATAGAGAGACAGAAAATAACCTTGCCATGTGGTGATATAATTAGAGCAGATTGTGGTTCACTGAATGTAGAATTATAGTGAGTCAGTCCTCTTGTGAGGCCAAATGCAAAATATCCTGCTGAGGCCAGGGCCCCGCCATCCCGGCCACAGACAGCACGACTCCTACTCCCCCACCCCCTCAAAGAGTCAGTGGCTTGATCTTTTAGGGATACTTGCAATATCCAATTAAACCACTCTTTAAGGCAGGATCACTACTGCTGAGTTAGTAGTACTGTACACTGGTAACATGTGTAGGATTGGAAATTAAACATTCAACTTTTATATTGAACAGGCTACTTATGTAACTATGAATAAAACCAACAAAAACACTGTTTTACACAGATGAGATCTATAGCTTATATAAACAGGAAATATGAACAGGAACCGTCCAATTTCAGTGTAACCGGGTATAGTTAATGCAATTTAACTTGAGCTGTCAAAGGCCCTGAGGTATCAGTACCCGGTGAGAAGTCCGTGCAACTTAAAACGGTCAAATAAGTAGGAGTTGCGAGGAGTTCACTGCTCACCTCTTTAATCCGTATGCATGTTGCGGTCTAACCCACCCCGGTCCTTTGCTACAGTCCTTTATGCCTCAAGTCACACACGGGTACGCTGAGACTTGGGCAAGCTAGTCTGTATGTCTGAATGCGCCTCCTTATAGCTAGCGATCGTGAGCTAGGAACTCTTAAAGGGACACTGAACCCAAATTTTTTCTTTTGTGATTCAGATAGAGCATGAAATTTAAAGCAACTTTCTAATTTACTCCTATTATCAAATTTTCTTCATTCTCTTGGTATCTTTATTTCAAATGCAAGATTGTTAGTTTAGATGCCGGCCCATTTTTGGTGAACAACCTGGGTTGTCTTTGCTGATTGGTGGATAAATTCATCTACCAATAGAAAAGTGCTGTCCAGAGTTCTGAACCCAAAAAAAGCTTAGATGCCTTCTTTTTCAAATAAAGATAGCAAGACAACGAAGAAAATTTGATAATAGGAGTAAATGAGAAAGTTGCTTAAAATTGCATGCTCTATCTGAATCCCAAAATAAACAATTTGGGTTCCGTGTCCCTTTGACATGCTATCTCCATAGTGAAGCAAGGTTTTAGGTACATTATATATCACAAAAGGCATGCAACCCTCTCTCCTTGATAACGGTTTTGTGAGCTGTGATGCCTGGGTGTCAGACAATGCGATGCTGTGCTGGACTTCTTGGTTCTGCTGGGTACATCTATACGAAGGCAACATGCACTCCGGAACTGATATGACAGCGTACTGAGTTGGTGTGGTGAGATTTACCGCATTCATATTGTCTAGATACTCAGTGTCAGCCTGAGCTAGCTCTTTCTGCAAGCGATATCCATCAGATAGCGGTGTTGCAGTCAGCTTAGCTGTTGGAAGTTTACCGTCCATGAGGGGCTCCAGGTCAGACACCACTGCGCTCTCGATATTGTGTTGTTGAATTGCGTTAGCGCCATTTCCCCAGGCCAGAGCTACGTCTCTCCTGAGCCGTGCAAAGTGTTCATCCAAAATTTTGGCGATCTGATTAAGTAGGAGAATATCTTTGGACTCCATCCGGTATTTGAATCCCCACTGAGAATAGGTAGGATCGGAACTCTCCAGGTTCCTTCTAACGACAGAGGCCCAGGGCGCTCTGCCGGGGGGTTATGTAAGAGGCCAGAGCCTCAGAAAGTCTCCGGTTAATTGCAGCTGACCCTGATCAGAGTAATAGTCAGTGCTGGTTGACGGGCTTCTTCAGCTGTGTCCCGTATGGCAAGTTTGGTTAAGTGATGCCGATTGTAGAGGGTGATTTTTAGTGGATTAATTAAGAAGCTTGTAGCAGCTAACAATTAAGCGACCTGTCATGGCCGCCGCTCGGAAGTTACCCCCAGTACGATTTTTAATTCTCTAAAAGGAGCAGACTGCAGGACACCATATAAGGAGTTAAAGCCCAACGCGGTTGGGGTGGCATAGAACGTCCTAACGACCTGAGGCTGTTAAAGGGATTCTAAACCCAAATGTTAAGCAACTTTTTAATTTACTCCTATTATCAAATTTTCTTTGCTCTCTTGCTATCTTTATTTAAAAAGCAAAAATGTAAGCTTAGGAGCCGGCCCATTTTTGTTTCAGAACTTGGGTTATGCTAGCTTATTGGTGGCTAAAAGTAGTTACCAATAAGCAAGCACTATCCAGGTTGCTGAACCTAAAATGGGTCGGCTCCTAAGCTTTAAAATCATGCTTTTTAAATTAAGATAGCAAGAGAATGAAGAAAAATTGATAATAGGAGTAAATTAGAAAGTTGCTTAACAGTGCATGTTCTGTAGTTCCACCTCTGATTGGAAACACATTAAAGGGAAACCAAATTCACAGTGCAGCCTATCAGCAGTGCTGAGGTCATGCACTCTTTTACTGGGATCTCATGAGATTGAACTTAAAGGAACATAAAACCCAATTTTTTTCTGATAGTACATACAATTTTAAACAACTTTCTAATTTACTTCTATTATCATATTTTCTTCGTTTTCTTGTTATCCTTATTTGAAAAGCAGAAATGTAAGCTCAAGAGCAGCAATGTTATACATTAGCAGTAGCACTAGATGGCAGCACTATTTCCTGTCCTGTAGTGCTTCAGGCATGTGCATGCTACCTACCTAGGTATCTCTTTAACAAAGAATAACATGAGAATGAAACATTTTTGATAATAGAAGTAAATTGGAAACTTTTTAAAAATTGTTATTCTCTGTCTGAATAACGGAAATTTTTTGGGGGGGTTAATGTCCCTTTAACTCTCATGAGATTTCATAGTAAACTTCCTAAAACTGAATAGGGAAATAAAATGAGTGTGCATGAGGCACGCTCCCTTGCAGGTCCCGGGACAGACCTACTGATTTGCTGCTTAAAGTCCTTTACAATGGGATGTGGCTACTGACGAACTTTTCACGTAAAATATCTTTCTTTTTTACATAGAGATGCTCATGTGATATTTTATAGTCAGCTTTTTTACCGCTATGCTGCAGCATTTTCAAGTGTTTCACATTTGGGTATCATGGCCCTTTACAAGTAATGGTCAACTACAATGCTGATGACATACCCAATGACCAATGCACAGCTTGACTCATGTGACCTAACCGCCTGTTATCAATAGAGGATATTCACATAACAAACCTAACCCTGTTCTAACCCTGTTCTATATCTGTCACTTTAACCTCAGCAGAGGTGATAAGATACAATACAATAAAACAATAAGATGATACAATGATTGATAAGATACAATACAATAAAACAAAACAAGTTTTGCTAACAAAATAACATTTGCAGTTAAATATGTGGATTGTAAATTCCTGGAAATATGTTAACGTGTGCTCAGCCAAAGCATTACTGCATATGATTTGTGATGTTCGCATGCTTGGGCACACTAACCCTGTATCACCCTATAACTTTACACCCCTCCTACCCATAGAAACTGTGCAGATAAAACTGAGGAGGGCATAGTAACTGATAGCTGGAAATGCTGGTTTCTTCCTCTCGTCTTGTCTCATGCTTCCATTATAGGGACAGTAAAGTCAAAATTATTTACATAGAACAATCAATTTACGCAAATACAACCTCAAAGAAACTCAAAAGCTTGCATGTGTCTTTATGGCAGCAATGTTTGTAGTAATGTTATACATTGTAGCAAACGCTACTGCCATAGAAGGCAAAAGACACGTGCATGCTCCTGAGCATGCCTGTTTTCTCTTCAACAAATTTATTCCAAAGGGATAGTCAAGTCAAATTTAAACTTGAATTATTCAGATAGAGCAGGTGTGCTCTAAGTAGGTGTGGTGTTTGAATGCTAATACATAGGACACAAGGAGCATATTTGTGTATGGCGCTGAGGGATAACTTACTAGAAGCATTTTTGGTTGTAGAAGTGTAATGTACATTTTAATTTTGACAACTATTTTATAAATATCTATGCCCCTGTTGGAAAACGGAACTAAAGAGAGTAAAATGAGATTTGTTAGGAGCGGGTGTGTTTTTGTGTGTGTAAATAGATATGAACTTTTTGTGTAACACAAGTACGTGCTTAACAATTCCATTTAATTATTATTATACTAAAATATTTACTATAAACACTCCTTTTAGCATAAAAGAGATGTGTGGTTGGCTCTTCGGTATAGTTGCCGGTGTAGTGTCAAAATCTGCGACGCAACGGAATTTGTGACAGTTACGTCACCACATTCCTGACCGCACACGTGACTGGTTGACCACCAATCACCTGCTACAGACACCTCCTTCCAGATTTTGACACTACACCGTGAGGGGTCGCAGAATCAGACGGAACAGCTGAGCAGTCATTTGAAAAGAATGAAATAGAGCAGTCGCTCGTCAAAGATTCAACATATTTTTAACTTTCATAGGCATTTCCATATTAGTAGTATCTGTTTCGGACTGCTAATAAATGTATGAAGGCATGGTAAGCTGTGGAGCAGCGGCGCTTCAGTGAAGGCTGCAAAATCAGAAAGGCTCAGCTGTTCCGTCTGATTCTGCGACCCCTCACGGTTTAGTGTCAAAATCTGGAAGGAGGTGTCTGTAGCAGGTGATTGGCGGTCAACCAGTCACGTGTGCGGTCAGGAATGTGGTGACGCAACGGTCACAAATTCAGTCGGGTCGCAGATTTTGACACTACACCGGTTCCTAAAAGTGAAATAAACTTGTCATCCAACTGCAATACAGAATAGTTTATTGTTGTAATTTGTCTTTCTGTGCCCCTTTAAAACATTTGAATCTGGTGAGAGCTGAACAAGGGACTGCCAGTGAGCAGAATTATATGCTGGGCTGGTTGTTTGTGTGTGTGTAGGGGGTGGGGAGGGTTAAGTGCTTCGTCAGCAGCTGAACATCCAAATCATCCGGTGACTGCTGCAGCTCTATAACCTGTTGCTGCTTAGATAACTCCAAAGTACTAAATGCAAATAGTGTGCTGCTGTGGATTCTTCACAAAAGGTTTAGATTGTCTTTCTGTTCTGGAAAAAAGGGGACAAAATAAATAAACTGTTTGTTTTTTAAATAATTGTTATATTACAATATAAGGTGGTTTATGTCCTGTTTAAATATGATAAAGATCTGCTTTGTATTCTTTACAGTGTTTATTCTGCACAAGATCTTCTTTTGCCTGAATTAATCAATGAGCAATTGTGTTATAATAGGTTAGGGACGCCTGCTCATCTCTTGTTTTCCCTTTTAATTTCTGTAAGTTTTTATTTATCCCACATGTAAATTACAGCAAATATTGATGCATAGGTCTAAAATGTTGATGATTTGTTTCAAAATAAATATACTAAAATAAATCCCTGTGAGATTATTACTTTACCAGTCTATTTATAACTGCCCCTAACTGTCTTCAGCACTATGGATAACTGAGCGACCTTGTAGTCCGTTGTTGCTTTTATGTATAGTAAGACAACTTTGCAATATACTTATTTGCCTCCTTTCCTGTAATTTGTCTGAAAATTGTGGATTTTCCTGTCCAAACACTGTGTGTACATGACAGGTTTCAGAAGACTTGCTACATATATGTCCATAATTTGTCGTTTATTATCATATTGTGTCTGCTGAAACCAAACAATGGATATTTTGTTAACATCATGTCAGTGACAAGCCTTATCTTAACTCCGGATTGGCTCCTCCAAATAAGGAAAGTGGTGGCTGGTGTTTGATGATAAAAAAACTATTGCAACAATTAAGGATCATATTCACTCTGCTAATATCTGCAGGAAATAATTGTTGTAGTTTACTTTGTATCCTTTTTTGAAGACCATACCAAGGTTGGCTCATTAAACTATATTGGCCTGCAGTGATCAACAATATATAACCTTGTTAACACTGTTACTGCAAATATTACATAAAAATGCACGTGCACGCTCCTGAGCCTACTTAGGTATGCTCTTTAAGCGCATAAAGGCAAATGATAATAGAAGTAAAATGGAAGTTTATTTCATTTGCGTTCTCTTTCTGAAACATGAAATATTAGATCATTAAACGCAGTAGAATTGCATAATAAACAATGCAAAAGCACTTAGTTTGAATGTCACATGATTTTTTATTTTTTTTCTGACACCATTCAAAGTTTTATTTTCCTTGCCACTGCATCATGTGACAGCCATCGGCCAATCACAGTATGCATTTACAAATATTCTGTGAATCTTACACATGCTCAGTAGGAACTGGTACATCAGAAAGTGTGCATATAAAAAGATTGTGTGCATTTAGATAATGGATGTGAATTTAAAAGTTGTTTAAAATTGTGTGCTCTATCTGAATCATGAGTTTAATTTTTACTTTAGTGTCCCTTTTAGTGTTATGTCTTATTAACATTTTATTTTCATACCAAAAAAAACACTTTAATGTGTAAATTGCGCTATTTTCTTTTGTGTATAAGGTCCCTTTAGCCTACAGATAATAAAAACATATTTCTATAATTTAAAATACATATGCCCGGTAGCTAACATTTATATAGGTCCCTTTAGCCTACAACACCCATTACTTCTAGAGAAGAAAACATAAAACTTATTTCTATAATTGTAAAATACATATGCCCGGTAGCTAACATTTATATAGGTCCCTTTAGCCTACAACACCCATTACTTCTAGAGAAGAAAACATAAAACTTATTTCTATAATTGTAAAATACATATGCCTGGTAGCTAACATTTATTTAGGTCCCTTTAAAAACTAAGATGGGTAAAAAAGTGACAAACTGTTACTTGCCCAGATGGGTTTTGCTCAGTCTGACACAGGCTGTGACCGTATTTCATCATTCTCCGCATGGGCTTTAGTGCCTCCCTAAAGGAAGACACGCATTTATAGTAATTACCCATCTGAGCCTTCTCTCTCACCCTAAGCCCCAGACACCCAAGGTTGCATATAGTAATGAGATACAAATCACCATTATATAGAGAAAGCTTGTATTGCTGGTATCCTATGTGTGTCTGCCATATCAGACAGCGCCTCCATGTGTAGTCTGACCTATCAGCAAAGACATGATCTGGTGAGTGTTATTTAACCCCTTTGCTACTGTTTATTTCATAGGAAAACTTGCTCAAAATACCAGATTTTTTATTTTTTTTTTAGCATTTTCGCTATCACTCAATTTAAGCAGAATTTTTTTTTTTAACCTATCAAAACTAATATTTATTTTAAGTAGTTAACCCAAGGCATTGATCTAGGCCCATTTTAGTATATTTCATGTCACTGTTTTGCTGTTAAATGCAATCATATATAAAACAAAAACTTTGGGTTTCTTGTAATGAACGTGTGTGTTATCCCACCCTATAAATGAGTTAAACTTGTAATGAACGTGTGTGTGTTATCCCACCCTATAAATGAGTTAAACTTGTAATGAACGTGTGTGTTATCCCACCCTATAAATGAGTTAAACTTGTAATGAACGTGTGTGTTATCCCACCCTATAAATGAGTTAAACTTGTAATGAACGTGTGTGTTATCCCACCCTATAAATGAGTTAAACTTGTAATGAACGTGTGTGTTATCCCACCCTATAAATGAGTTAAACTTGTAATGAACCTGTGTGTTATCCCACCCTATAAATGAGTTAAACTTGTAATAAACCTGTGTGTTATCCCACCCTATAAATTGATCTAGGCCCATTTTAGTATATTTCATGCCACTGTTTTGCCGTTAAATGCAATCCTATATAAAACAAAAACTTTGGGTTTCTTGTAATGAACGTGTGTGTTATCCCACCCTATAAATGAGTTAAACTTGTAATGAACGTGTGTGTTATCCCACCCTATAAATGAGTTAAACTTGTAATGAACCTGTGTGTTATCCCACCCTATAAATGAGTTAAACTTGTAATAAACCTGTGTGTTATCCCACCCTATAAATTGATCTAGGCCCATTTTAGTATATTTCATGCCACTGTTTTGCCGTTAAATGCAATCCTATATAAAACAAAAACTTTGGGTTTCTTGTAATGAACGTGTGTGTTATCCCACCCTATAAATGAGTTAAACTTGTAATGAACGTGTGTGTTATCCCACCCTATAAATGAGTTAAACTTGTAATGAACCTGTGTGTTATCCCACCCTATAAATGAGTTAAACTTGTAATGAACCTGTGTGTTATCCCACCCTATAAATGAGTTAAACTTGTAATAAACCTGTGTGTTATCCCAGCCTATAAATGAGTTAAACTTGATTAGTCATTTGCCACTACGTTTACTTGAAATATTAAAGGGACATAAAACCCACAGTTTTTCTGCCACGATTCCGATAGAACTTCCCAATTAGCTTCTATTATCAAATTTGCTTCATTCTCTTGGTATCCTTTATTGAAGGAGAAACAATGCACTACTGGGAGCTAGCTGAGCACATCAGTGAGTCAATGACAAGAGGTATATATATATGCAGCCACCAATCAGCAGCTAGCTACATCGAGTGCTTTTGAGGAAATGTGCATGCTCCTGAGCTTATCTCCCTGCTTTCTTTCATGTAATTGGCAAGAGTCCATGAGCTAGTGACGTATGGGATATACAATACTACCAGGAGGGACAAAGTTTCCTAAACTTCAAAATGCCTATAAATACACCCCTCACCACACCCACAATTCAGTTTTACAAACTTTGCCTCCAAGTCTGTGCTTGATTTCTTCTATGATAAGCGCTTCTCAGCATTTTGAAGCCTGTTTCCTCTGAGTACAGTGAATGTCAGAGGGATGTGAAGGGAGTATCACCTATTGAATTATATGGTTTTCCTCACAGGGATCTATTTCATAGGTTCTCTGTTATCGGTCGTAGAGATTCATCTCCTACCTCCCTTTTCAGATCGACGATATACTCTCATATTCCATTACCTCTACTGATAGCCAAACCAGTACTGAAACGGTTATCTGCTATATGTGGATAGGTGTCTTTTGGTAAGTATGTTTTCATTACTTAAGACACTCTCAGCTATGGTTTGGCACTTTATGTATTAATATAAAGTTCTAAATATATGTATTGTACTTATATTTGCCATGAGTCAGGTTTATGTATATTTCCTTTTGCAGACTATCAGTTTCAAAATTGGGAAAACGTGTTTAGGTTGCAAGTTATTTTCTTACCCGGGGTATAGTCTTTTCTTCAAAATTGACTGTTTTCATTAATTTTCATGGACAAAATTTAGGCTCGCAAGGCTGCAAAATGTTGATATTTATTGCGTCATTCTTGGCACGAGAATTCCTATACTTGCTATACTTACTATTTAAACCCCACTTCCTATATGCCTCTTTTCCCATTCCTGAAACTGCATATAAGGAAATTGTTAATTTTGCTTTATTTGTTGTTTTTTTTCTCTTACATTTGCAAGATGTCTCAATCTGATCTTGTCTCAGAAACCACTATTGGATCCCTGCTGCCTGATAAGTTCTACCAAAGATAAGTGTATCCTGTTGTAAGTTAGCGGAGATCATATCTCCAGCTGTAGTATGTAACAGTTGTCATGATAAGCTTTTACATGCAGAGAATGTATCCATCAGTACTAGTACAATGCTTGTTGTTCCTTCAACATCTAATGTACATGATATCCCTGTGAATATAAAAGATTTTTTTGCAGATGCGATTCAGAAGGCTTTGTCTGCCATCCCGCCTTCTAATAAACGTTAAAGGTCTTTTAAAACTTCTCATAAAGATGATGAAATTTCAAATGACCGAAAACATACTGAATTATCCTCCTCTGATGATGATCTATCTGATTTAGAAGATCCTACCTCAGATATTGACACTGACAAATCTACTTATCTGTTTAAGATGAAGTATATTCGTTCTTTGGTAAAAGAGGTGTTAATTACATTGGATATTGAGGAAACTAGTCCTCTTGATATTAAAACTAGTAAACGTTTAAATTCTGTTTTATAAACCTCCTGTGGTTACTCCAGAGGTTTTTCCAGTTCCTGATGCTATTTCTGTTATGATTTCAAAGGAATGGAATAGGCCTGGTACTTCTTTTATTCCTTCTAGATTTAAAAAGTTGTATCCTATGCCAGCAGCCAGATTGGAGTTTTGGGGAAAAATCCCCAAAGTTGATGGGGCTATTTCTACTCTTGCCAAACATACTACTATCCCTATGGAATAAAGTACTTCTTTTAATGATCCTTTAGATAGGAAACTTGCATCTTAGCTAAGGAAAGCTTATTTATATTCTGGCTATCTTCTCAGGCCTGCAATTTCTATAGCTGATGTTGCAGCTGCATCAACCTTCTGGTTGGAAAGCTTAGCTCAACAGGAAACAGATTCTGATTTTTCTAGCATTATTCGCTTGCTTCAACATGCTAATCATTTTATCTGTGATGCTATTTTTGATATAATCAAAATTGATGTTAAATCTATGTCTTTAGCTATTTTAGCTAGAAGAGATTTGTGGCTCAAATATTGAAATGCTGACATGGTATCTAAGTCTCTAGATTACTATCTCTTTCTTTCCAAGGTAACAATTTATTTGGTTCTCAGTTGGATTCCATTATTTCAACTATCACTGGGGGGAAGGGAGTTTTTTTTTACCTCAGGATAAAAGATCTAAAGCTTCTAATCATTTTCGTTCTTTTCGAAAGAATGAGAAACGGAAACCAAATCCTTCCCCCAAGGAATCTGGATCCAATTGGAAGCCTTCTTCATGTTGGAATAAATCCAAGCCTTTTAAGAAACCAAAGCCAGCCCCCAAGTCTGCATGATGGTGCGGCCCTCATTCCAGTTCAGCTGGTTGGGGGGCAGATTAAAAAATTTTCCAGAACGTTTGGGTAGATTCTGTCCAAAATCATTGGATTCAGAGCATTTTCTTTCAAGGGTATCGAATAGGATTCAGAATAAGACCTCCTGTGATTTTCTCTCGCGCATTCCAGCAAATCCATTAAAGGTTCAGGCTTTTCTGAAGTGTGTTTCAGATCTAGAGCTTTCAGGGGTAATTATACCAGTTCTGTTTCAGGAACAGGGTCTGGGGTTTTATTCAAATCTATTCATTGTCCCAAAGAGAGAAAATTAATTCAGGCCAGTTCTGGATCTGAAAATTTTGAACCATTTTGTAAGATTGCCAACTTTCAAAATGGTGACTATAAGGACTATTCTGCCTTTTGTTTAGCAAGGTCATTATATGTCCACTATAGACTTACAGGATGCATATCTTCACATTCCAATTCATCCAGATCACTATCGGTTTCTGAGATAATCTTTTCTAAACA
Source organism: Bombina bombina (assembly GCF_027579735.1). Taxonomy (NCBI): domain Eukaryota; kingdom Metazoa; phylum Chordata; class Amphibia; order Anura; family Bombinatoridae; genus Bombina; species Bombina bombina. The sequence goes on along the minus strand of NC_069505.1, from coordinate 237,525,335 downwards.
AGCATTACCAATTTGTCGCTTTTCCATTTGGCCTAGCGACAGCTCCAATAATTTTTTCAAAGGTTCTCGGTGCCCTGCTCTCTAATCGGAGAACAGGGCATTGTGGTTCCTTATTTGGACGATATCTTGGTACTAGCTCAGTCTTTACATTCTGCAGAATCTCACACAAATCAATTAGTGTTTCTTCAAAGACATGGTTGGAGCATCAATTTACCAAAAAGTTCCTTGATTCCTCAGACAAGGGTCACCTTTTTAGGTTTCCAGATAGATTCAGTGTCCATGACTCTGTCTCTAAAAGACAAGAGACGAATAAAATTGGTTTCAGCTTGTCGGAACCTTCAGTCTGTCATTCCTTTCAGTGGCTATGTGCATGGAAGTTTTAGGTCTCATGACTGCAGCATCGGACGCGATCCCCTTTGTTCGTTTTCATATGAGACCTCTTCGGCTTTGTATGCTGAATCAATGGTGCAGGGATTATACAAAGATATCACAGTTAATATCCTTAAATCCCAATGTTTGACTCTCTCAGACTTGGTGGTTAGACCACCATCGTATAGTTCAAGGGGCCTCCTTTGTTTGTCCAACCTGGACTGTAATCACAACAGATGCAAGTCTTTCAGGTTGGGGAGCTGTCTGGGGATATCCGACAGCACAAGGGGTTTGGAAATCTCAAGAGGTGAGGTTACCAATCAATATTTTAGAACTCTGTACTATTTTCAGGGCTCTTCAGGTTTGGCCTCTGTTAAAGGAGAGAACCATTCATTTGTTTTCAGACAGACAATATCACAACTGTGGTATATGTCAATCATCAGGGTGGGACTCGCAGTCCCCTAGCTATGAAAAAAGTATCTTGGATACTTGCTTGAACGGAATCCAGCTCTTGTCTAATTTCTGCAGTACATAGCCCAGGTGTAGACAATTGGGAAGCGGATTATCTCAGCTGTCAGACTTAACATCCGGAGGAGTGGTCACTCCATCCAGATGTGTTTTTTCAGATTGTTCAGATGTGGGGTCTTTCAGAAATAGATCTGATGGCTTCCCATCTGAACAAGAAACTTCCCAGGTACCTGTCCAGGTCCAGGGATTCTCAGGAGGAGTTGGTGGATGCGTTAGCAGTTCCTTGGTTTAACCAACCTGCTTATATCTTCCCGCCTCTAGTTCTTTTTCCAAAAGTGATCTCCAAGATCATCATGGAACATTCGTTTGTGTTTCTGGTAGCACCAGCATGGCCTCACAGGTTCTGGTATGCGGACCTTTTCCGGATGTCCAGTTGTCAACCTTGGCCACTTTCTTTAAAACCAGATATTCTGTCTCAAGGACCGTTTTTCCACATTAAATTTGAAGGTATGGAAATTGAACGCTTAGTGCTTAGTCATAGAGGTTTCTCTGGCTCAGTGATTGATACTATCAGTGATGGATACTATGTTACAGGCTCGTAAATCTGTTTCTAGGAAGATTTATTGAGTTTGGAAGACTTATATTTCATGGTGTTCTTTTCATAAATTCTCCTGGCATTCTTTTAGAATTCCTAGAATTTTACAGTTTCTTCAGGATGGTTTGTATAAAGGTTTGTCTGCAAGTTCCTTGAAGGAACAAATCTCTGCTTTTTCTGATTTGACAGAAAGATTGCTAAACTTCCTGATATTCACTGTTTTGTTCAGGCTTTGGTCCATATCAAGCCTGTCATTAAATCAATCTCTACTCCTTGGAGTCTTAATTTGGTCTTGAGAGCTTTACAGGTTCCTCCTTTTGAGCCTATGCATTCTTTGGATATTAAACTACTTTCTTGGAAAGTGTTGTACCTTTTGGCTATCTCTTCTGCTAGAAGAGTTTCTGAATTATCTGCTCTTTCTTGTGAGTCACCTTTTCTGATTTGTCATCAAGATAAGGCAGTTTTGCGGACTTAATTTACTTTTTTACCTAAAGTTGTTAATTCTGACAACATTAATAGGGAAATTGTTGTCCCCTCTTTGTGTCCTAATCCTAAGAATTCTTTGGAGAGATCCTTACATTCTCTGGATGTTGTAAGAGCTTTGAAATATTATGTTGAAGCTACTAAAGATTTCAGGAATACTTCTAGTCTATTTGTTGTCTTTTCTGGTTCTAGGAAAGGTCAGAAAGCTTCTGCCATTTCCTTGGCATCTTGGTTAAAGCTTTTGATTCATAAGGCTCATATGGAGTCGGGTCAGGCCCCGCCTCAGAGAATCACAGCTCATTCTACTAGATCAGTCACCACTTTGTGGGTGAAGCTTCATTTGATCAGATTTGCAAAGCAGTGACTTGGTCTACTTTGCATATATTTACTAAATTCTACCGTTTTGATGTATTTGCCTCTTCGGAAGCAGTTTTTGGTAGAAAAGTTCTTCAGGCAGCTGTTTTAGTTTGATTCCTCTGATTATGTTTTAATTTTTTTTTTTCTTTTCAATTTTAAGAATAACTTATTCTTTTGGTTGTGGATTTAATTTTTCAGCGGAAAATGGCTGTTTTTTATTTTATCCCTCCCTCTCTAGTGACTCTTCAGTGGAGTTCCACATCTTGGGTATTACTATCCCATACGTCACTAGCTTGTGGACTCTTGCCAATTGCATGAAAGAAAACATTATTTATGTAAGAACTTATCTGATAAATTCATTTCTTTCATATTGGCAAGAGTCCATGAGACCCACCCTTTATATGCTGGTTATGTTTTTTTTGTATAAAGCACAATTATATTTCAAATTCCTTTTTTTTATGCTTTTTACTCCTTTTTTTTCTATCACCCCACTACTTGGCTATTCATTAAAGTGAATTGTGGGTGTGGTGAGGGGTGTATTTATAGGCATTTTGAGGTTTGGGAAACTTTGCCCCTCCTTGTAGGATTGTATATCCCATACGTCACTAGCTCAGTTGTTTGCATTTTTATGCTCTCTCTGAATCTGGAAAGGACATTTTTGGGCTTCATGTGCCTTTTAATTTTCCTATAAATAAGTTTTTTTTTCTAACAAATACATTTTAAAACCTACTACACTTTGTTGTCGCTCTTATTTACGTAACAAATAAATATCACGTTTAGTGTGAATCCCAAGAAAATGAAATCTGAAGGTTAGTTTTATATTTGTTTTTTTTATAAACCCCGCTCTTCTTCTTCTCTTGCAACAGAAAAGGTACAGCCTGGCAGTGGGACCACCAAAAAAGGATCCGAAGGTTAAGGGCGTTCACTCTGCTGCAGTGCAAGCGTTCCTCAAGAAAAAAGAGGAGGAAATACGACAAAAAGGTATCATTGCAAGAATGTAAAGAGCAGATTAAAGGGACGGTAAAGTAAAAATGAAACTTAAATTGAATGGATAAAGTTACATTTTAAACAACTTTCCAATTTACTTCTATTATCAATTTTCTTAGTTCTCTTGGTATTCTTTGTTAATTAGTAATCCTAGGTGAGCTCAGGAGTGTGCATGTGTCTATAGCCATCTAGTAGCAGTGTTTTACAATGATGCAAATACTGCTGCCATAGACTGCTAAGGACATGTGCACGCTCCTTAGCTCCTTCCAGCCTAGCTAGGTTTATGCTTCAACAAAGATAACGCGAGAACAAAGCAGTTGTAAATTTGCCTGTTCTATCTGAATCATAAATGTTTAATTTTGACTTTACTGTCCCTTTAATTATGATGGGCACAAGGGTGGGGAGGGAAATGTGTTGTAATTGTTATATTAATTTGTAGCTCTGCACAGGAGGTGCAATAAAGAAATGACGGGGAGCAGGCTAGAGAGAGGAATTTATAGAGCGTTTATAATCCTGGGGTTATCTCATTCCTGGGAATTAGGAGGTTAAAAAAGTTGCTGCTTCATATTTAATATTTAAGAGTTGTCAGTATATGGCCGGGTTATAATACAATATATTTACTAATTATTCTTTAAAACAAACCCCAATAAAATGCATATACGAAACAATTAAAATTAATGTAAATTCCTAAATTCTTTATATTAGTTAAAATTTATAGACACATTTAAAGTGTCAGTAAACCTTAAAAATAATGTTATATAATTATGCACATAGTGCAGAATTATGTAACATTATATTGTCCTTATCTGTATAAAACCTAATATTCCCTTTTAATTTAAAAAAAACCCGGCTGTTTTACAGACCCGCTCTCTGCTGAGCGGGTCTGTTTTATTCACACAGCGCATCGGGCCAGCTGTATAGTCACAGCCCGGCCCGACCGCGCCATTATACACAGTGCAGCTCGCAATAAGTGCAAAGGACTAAAGCCGAGGGGCATGAAATGGTTCTGCAGCAGGACAGCATAGAAACTGTAGTATGAATTCCCCTGTCTGTATGCAAATATCTAAGGCACCATCTGTAGATATGATTTTCTTTCCGTTTCTGCACCTGTTTCACACTCATTTCATAGCTGTCAATAAGTATTTCATAGTGTGTACTAATCTGCATTTCAGCTGTCCCTTAGGGGTACATTTAATATGTGGAGCAGGTGCATGAGCGAGCCTGAAGCCACAGCTTTAAGCAAAAACTGCTTCTTTTTCCTCTCTGCCATCTCAGAAGGGGTGAGATCATCACCATGACACACCTTTTCTTCAGGGTGATTGACATGCCCTGCTCTTCTGCAATTTGTGGCACTGGAGCAGGGGGCGGCATTGCACAAGAAACCTGTTTCTGCATGCGATGCAGCGTCACAAGCGGACAGGTTCCCTGCTCACAATTCTCTGCGCTTGCAATGATAATTAAAAGGCATGACTGGTTTCACTGACATAATGAAAGGACCACGTGTGGCATCTAGCTTGCACAGGCAACTACGAAGGAATTGACTGCTTGTTAATGGTCACCCAGATAAGCTTAGAACAATTTGATCATTTTATAATATCAAAATACTTTTCAAAAGTGATCTGGAGAATACACCCAAAATAGTGTGTCCCATTATTTCACAGCGTGACTTGAAAGCTCGGCAGGTTTTTTATGTGAGCATATATGCTAAAAGTTGTCTCGAGTATGTTGTATACGTGAATGCTTTTTTTATTGCGTTTTTAAACAATGTCGCATTTTTATGTGTAAAGCCTTTGTTTTTTATTATTTTAGTAACTTCTCAATATTTTTCTGATCTTTAGTTAATAACTCTTTAAGAGTCCCTTGCAGCTTCTAGAGTGACGTTTTCTTTTTTTTTTTTACATAGAAGATGTTACTTTATTGTGCTTTAGCTTGTGCTTGACAGTGTGTGCATCAGGAACCTTATGCACAGTGTAAATAATTAAAGGGGCAGTAAACACCTTTTTAATTACAGGATATGGGCTTTACTCAGCAGACTACAACTTAACAAAATGTCTTTTCTCTTGTAAGGTGTATCCAGTCCACGGATTCATCCATTACTTGTGGGATATTCTCCTTCCCAACAGGAAGCTGCAAGAGGATCACCCACAGCAGAGCTGTCTATATAGCTCCTCCCCTAACTGCCACCCCCAGTCATTCTCTTGCAGCTCTCGACAAGGGAAGTAGCTAGAGAGATGTGGTGAATTAATGTAGTTTATCTTCAATCAAAAGTTTATTATTTTCAAATGGTACCGGAGTTGTACTATTTTGGCTTCAGGCAGAAAGGTGAAGAAGAGTCTGCCTGAAGTTTTTTGATGATCTTAGCAGTTTGTAACTAAGGTCCACTGCTGTTCTCACACGTAACTGAAGAGATGGGTAACTTCAGCTGGGGGAATAGCGTGCAGGGTTTCCTGCTCTTAGGTATGTGCAGTTTTAAATTTTTCTAGAGAGATAAGCTAGAAAATGCTGACAGTACCTGATGTATTTAAGGTAAGCCTGATTACAGTGATTTAATAACGACTGGTATCATGCTTGCTGTAAAGGGTAATATTTTTGTTGTTTACTCTCATTACATAATAGATATAACGTTTGCTTGATGTATATAAACGTTTACTACAAATGGTGATAAAACTTTATTCTGGGGCCCAGTTTTTCCACATGGCTGACTAAATTTTGCCTAGGGATAGTTTTTTAAGGCCCTCTCACTGTGAGTACAGGTTGGGAGGGGCCTATTTTCACGCCTTAATTGCGCAGTAGTTTTTGCTACTAGAGACATCCAGCTTCCCTGAAGGAGTCCCCTGACATATAGGACCCCTCTACAGGGTTTTTGTGCCTTCTAAAGTCGTTGTATGGGCAGGTAGGAGCCACAGTAGAGCTGTGGCAGTTGGTTGTGACTTTTGATCCGGTTTTGAAACTAAGGGGTTAATCATCCATTTGCAAGCGGGTGCAATGCTATTTCAGTCTATTATACACACTGTAAAAATTTTGTAGAATTTACTGCTTTTTTTTCACTGTTTTGCAGTTTGTGATTGTTTTTTTCTCTTAAAGGCACAGTACCGTTTTTATTTTTTGCTTGTTCACAGTTAATAAAGTGTTTTCCAAGCTTGCTGGTCTCATTACTAGTCTGTTTAAACATGTCTGACATAGAGGAAACTCATTGTTCATTATGTTTAGAAGCCATTGTGGAACCCCCTCTTAGAATGTGTACCAAATGCACTGATTTTACTATAGATTACAAAGACCATATTCTGGCTTTAAAAAATTTATCACCAGAAGAAATTGACAAGGGGGAAGTTATGCCGTCTAACTCTACCCACGTGTCAGAACCTATTACTCCCGCTCAGGGGACGCCAAGTACATCTAGCGCGCCCATTGCATATACCTTACAAGACATGGCGGCAGTTATGAGTCATACCCTTACAGAGGTGTTATCTAAACTGCCAGGATTACAAGGAAAGTGAGACAGCTCTGGGACTAGAATAAATACAGAGCTCTCTGACGCTTTAGTGGCTATGTCTGATACACCCTCACAATGTACTGAAGCCGAAGCAGGGGAGCTTCAATCTGTGGGTGATTTTTCTGATTCAGGGAAGATACTTCAACCTGATTCTGATATGTCTACATTTAAATTTAAGCTTGAACACCTCCGCATATTGCTCAGGGAGGTCTTAGCAACTCTGGACGACTGTGACGCTATTGTAGTCCCAGAGAAATTATGTAGATTGGATAAATACTATGCAGTACCTACTTACACTGATGTTTTTCCAATCCCTAAGAGGTTTTCTAAAATTATTACTAAGGAATGGGATAGACCAGGTGTACCGTTCTCTCCCCCTCCTGTTTTTAAAAAGATGTTTCCTATAGACGCCGCTACACGGGACTTGTGGCAGACGGTCCCTAAGGTGGAGGGAGCAGTTTCTACTCTAGCTAAGCGTACCACTATCCCTGTCGAGGACAGTTGTGCTTTTCTAGATCCAATGGATAAAAAATTAGAGGGTTACCATAAGAAAATTTTTATTCAACAAGATTTTATTCTCCAGCCTCTTGCATGCATTGCCCCAGTCACTGCTGCTGCGGCTTTCTGGTTTGAGTCTCTAGAGGAGGCTCTACAGGTTGAAACCCCGTTGGAAGATATTATTGACAAGCTTAAGGCCCTTAAGCTAGCCAATTCATTTGTTTCTGAAGCCGTTGTTCATTTAACCAAGCTAACGGCTAAAAATTCAGGTTTTGCTATTCAGGCGCGTAGGGTGCTATGGCTTAAATCCTGGTCAGCTGACGTGATTTCAAAGTCTAAACTTCTCAACATTCCCTTCAAAGGACAGACCCTATTCGGGCCTGGACTGAAGGAGATCATTTCTGACATCACTGGAGGAAAAGGTCACACCCTTCCTCAAGACAGGTCCAACAAATTAAGGACCAAACAGTCTAGTTTTCGGCCCTTTCGAAACTTCAAGAGTGGCGCAGTTTCAACTTCCTCTAACGCAAAACAAGAGGGAACTTTTGCCCACTCTAAGCCGGTCTGGAGACCTAACCAGGCTTGGAGCAAGGGGAAACAGGCCAAAAAGCCTGCTGCTGCCTCTAAGACAGCATGAAGGAGCAGCCCCCGATCCGGAAACGGATCTAGTAGTGGGCAGACTCTCTCTCTTCGCTCCAGGCTTGGGCAAGAGATGTCCAGGATCCCTGGGCATTGGAAATTGTGTCCAAGGGTTATCTTCTGGAATTCATAATCTCTCCCCCAAAAGGGAGATTTCATCTCTCACATTTATCTGCAAACCAGATAAAGAGAGAGGCATTCTTACATTGTGTCCAAGACCTCCTAGTTATGGGAGTGATCCACCCAGTTCCGCAGGAGGAACAGGGGCAGGGCTTCTATTCAAATCTGTTTGTAGTTCCCAAGAAAGAGGGAACATTCAGACCAATCTTAGATCTCAAGATCTTAAACAAATTTCTCAGAGTACCATCCTTCAAGATGGAGACTATTCGAACCATCCTTCCTATGATCCAGGAGGGTCAATATATGACTACTGTAGACTTAAAGGATGCTTATCTTCACATCCCGATACACAAAGATCATCATCGTTTTCTCAGGTTTGCCTTTCTAGACAGGCACTACCAGTTTGTGGCTCTTCCCTTCGGGTTGGCCACGGCACCAAGAATCTTTACAAAGGTTCTAAGGCCGCGGGGTATAGCAGTAGCCCCTTACTTAGACGACATTCTGATACAGGCGTCGACTTTTCAAATCGCCAGGTTCCATACGGACATTGTTCTGGCATTTCTGAGGTACCATGGGTGGAAGGTGAACGAAGAAAAGAGTTCTCTATCACCTCTAACAAAAGTTTCATTCCTAGGGACTCTGATAGATTCGGTAGAAACTTCTAGACTCTTGCCGTGTTCTTTATTCCACTTCTCGTCCTTCAGTGGCTCAGTGTATGGAAGTTATCGGTTTAATGGTAGCGGCAATGGACATAGTACCGTTTGCCCGCCTACATCTCAGACCGCTGCAACTTTGCATGCTCAGTCAGTGGAATGGGGATTACACAGATTTGTCCCCTCTACTAAATCTGGATCAAGAAACCAGGGATTCTCTTCTCTGGTGGCTATGTCAGGTCCATCTGTCTAAGGGGATGAGCTTCCGCAGGCCAGATTGGACTATAGTAACGACAGATGCCAGCCTTCTGGGCTGGGGTGCAGTCTGGAACTCCCTGAAGGCTCAGGAGGAGGCACTCCTTCCGATAAACATTCTGGAACTAAGAGCGATTTTCAATGCTCTTCAGGCGTGGCCTCAGCTAGCTGGGGTCAGGTTCATCAGATTTCAGTCGGACAATATCACGACTGTAGCCTACATTAACCATCAGGGGGGAACAAGGAGTTCCCTAGCAATGTTGGAGGTTTCAAAGATAATTCTATGGGCAGAGGTTCACTCTTGCCATCTATCTGCTATCCATATCCCAGGAGTCGAGAACTGGGAGGCGGATTTTCTAAGTCGACAGACTTTTCATCCGGGAGAGTGGGAACTCCATCCGGAGGTATTTGCTCAGTTGATTCAACTTTGGGGCAAACCAGAACTGGATCTCATGGCGTCTCGCCAGAACGCCAAGCTTCCTTGTTACGGGACCAGGTCCAGGGACCCCAAGGCAACGCTGATAGATGCTCTAGCAGCGCCTTGGTCCTTCAACCTGGCTTATGTGTTTACACCGTTTCCTCTTCTCCCTCGTCTGATTGCTAAGATCAGGCAGGAGAGAGCTTCAGTGATTTTAATAGCACCTGTGTGGCCACGCAGGACTTGGTATGCAGACCTGGTGGACATGTCATCCTGTCCACCATGGACTCTGCCGCTGAGGCAGGACCTTCTACTTCAGGGTCCTTTCAACCATCCAAACCTAATTTCTCTGCATCTGACTGCTTGGAGATTGAACACTTGATTTTATCAAAGCGTGGTTTCTCTGAATCTGTCATTGATACCTTAATTCAGGCTCGAAAGCCGGTTACCAGGAAAATCTATCATAAGATATGGTGTAAATATCTTCATTGGTGTGAATCCAAGGTTTACTCATGGAGTAAGGTCAGGATTCCTAAAACATTATCTTTTCTCCAAGAAGGATTGGAGAAGGGATTGTCGGCTAGTTCCTTAAAGGGACAGATTTCTGCTCTGTCTATTCTTTTGCACAAGCGTCTGGCTAATTCTCCAGACGTTCAGGCGTTTTGTCAGGCTTTAGTTAGAATCAAGCCTGTGTTTAAACTTGTTGCTCCGCCATGGAGTCTAAATTTAGTTCTTAAAGTTCTTCAAGGGGTTCCGTTTGAACCTTTGCATTCCATAGATATCAAGCTGTTGTCTTGGAAAGTTCTGTTTTTGGTAGCTATCTCCTCGGCTCGACGAGTTTCGGAGTTATCGGCTTTACAATGTGATTCTCCTTATCTCATTTTCCATGCTGATAAGGTAGTGTTGTGTACTAAACCTGGGTTTCTTCCTAAGGTGGTATCTAATAAGAATATCAATCAGGAGATTGTTGTTCCTTCACTATGTCCTAATCCTTCTTCAAAGAAGGTACGTCTATTACACAATCTTGATGTGGTCCGTGCTTTAAAATTCTATTTACAAGCTACGAAGGATTTTCGTCAATCATCTGCTTTGTTTGTTGTCTACTCTGGACAGAGGAGAGGCCAAAAGGCTTCAGCAACTTCTTTCTTTTTGGCTAAGAAGCATAATCCGCTTGGCTTATGAGACTGCTGGCCAGCAGCCTCCTGAAAGAACTACAGCTCATTCTACTAGAGCAGTAGCTTCCACATGGGCTTTTAAACATGAGGCCTCTGTTGAACAGATTTGTAAGGCGGCGACTTGGTCTTCGCTTCATACTTTTTCTAAATTCTACAAATTCGATACTTTTGCTTCCTCTGAGGCTATTTTTGGGAGAAAGGTCTTACAGGCAGTGGTGCCCTCCGTTTAAGCGCCTGCCTTGTCCCTCCCTTCATCCGTGTCCTATAGCTTTGGTATTGGTATCCCACAAGTAATGGATGAATCCCTGGACTGGATACACCTTACAAGAGAAAACAAAATTTATGCTTACCTAATAATACATTTATTTCTCTTGTGGTGTATCCAGTCCACGGCCCGCCATGTCATTTTAAGGCAGGTGTTATTTATTTTTAAACTACAGTCACCACTGCACCCTATAGTTTCTCCTTTCTCTTGCTTGTCTTCGGTCGAATGACTGGGGGTGGCAGTTAGGGGAGGAGCTATATAGACAGCTCTGCTGTGGGTGATCCTCTTGCAGCTTCCTGTTGGGAAGGAGTATATCCCACAAGTAATGGATGAATCCGTGGACTGGATACACCACAAGAGAAATACATTTATCAGGTAAGCATAAATTTTGTTTTTACTTTGCAGCTAATTTGCAATGCAATTTTTAACTGCTGCACTATATTATAAAACTTTAAAAATTGCTTTATTCTCCAATTAATCAATGCCTAACAATATTGAATGGGTGCTTTAGTGTAACTGCCTAGTTTAAGATTTTATTTTATTTCAAAATGATCTGCAGAAAAATGTTCACTAAAAAATCACATTGCAGAAAGTGGAGAAAAGTTCTGCCTCTGGGCATAGATAATATAATCACATATAACCGTACATACATAATATAATAACATATAACAGTACATACATAATATAACATAACGTACATACATAATATAATATATAACATACATACATAATATAACCGTACATACATAATATAATATAACCGTACATACATAATATAATATAACCTATAACAGTACATACATAATATAACCGTACATACATAATATAATAACATATAACAGTACATACATAATATAATATAACACATAACAGTACATACATAATATAATATAACGTACATACATAATATAATAACATATAACAGTACATACATAATATAATATAACGTACATACATAATATAATAACATATAACAGTACATACATAATATAATATAACGTACATACATAATATAATAACATATAACAGTACATACATAATATAATATAACGTACATACATAATATAATAACATATAACCGTACATACATAATATAATATAACATATAACAGTACATACATAATATAATATAACATATAACAGTACATATATTATGTATGGTTATGTTATATTATATTATGTATGTACGGTTATATGTTATTATATTATGTATGTACTGTTATATGTTATATTATATTATGTATGTACTGTTATGTTATATTATATTATGTATGTACTGTTATGTTATATTATATTATGTATGTACTGTTTATATGTTATATTATGTAACATATAACAGTACGTACATAATAAAATATAACGTGCATACAGAATATAACAGTACATACATAATATAATATATAACGTACATACATAATATAACAGTACATACATAATATAATATAACATATAACAGTACATACATAATATAATATAACATATAACCATACATAATATAATATAACCTATAACAGTACATACATAATATAATATAACGTACATACATAATATAATATAACAGTACATACATAATATAATATAACATATAACCATACATAATATAATATAACCTATAACAGTACATACATAATATAATATAACCTATAACAGTACATACATAATATAATATAACATATAACGTACATACATAATATAATATAACATATAACAGTACATACATAATATAATATAACATATAACGTACATACATAATATAACAGTACATACATAATATAATATAACATATAACGTACATACATAATATAATATAACAGTACATATATAATATAAAAGTACATACATAATATAATATAAAAGTACATACATAATATAACGTACATACATAATATAATATAACCTATAACAGTACATACATAATATAATATAACATATAACCGTACATACATAATATAACATATAACAGTACATACATAATATAACATGTAACGTACATACATAATATAACATATAACAGTACATACATAATATAATATAACGTATAACCATACATAATATAATATAACCTATAACAGTACATACATAATATAATATAACGTACATACATAATATAATATAATATAACATATAACAGTACATACATAATATAATATAACATATAACCATACATAATATAATATAACCTATAACAGTACATACATAATATAATATAACGTACATACATAATATAATATAACGTACATACATAATATAATATAACATATAACAGTACATACATAATATAATATAACATAACGTACATACATAATATAATATAATATAACATATAACAGTACATACATAATATAATATAACATACATAATATAATATAACATATAACGTACATACATAATATAACAGTACATACATAATATAATATAACATATAACAGTACATATATAATATAAAAGTACATACATAATATAAAAGTACATACATAATATAACGTACATACATAATATAATATAACCTATAACAGTACATACATAATATAATATAACAACATATTACGTACATACATAATATAACATGTAACGTACATACATAATATAACATATAACAGTACATACATAATATTATATAACGTACATACATAATATAATATAACATAACGTACATACATAATATAATATGTAACGTACATACATAATATAATGTAACGTACATACATAATATAATATAGCGTGCATACATAATATAACCGTACATACATAATATAATATAACCGTACATACATAATATAATATAACCTATAACAGTACATACATAATATAACCGTACATACATAATATAATAACATATAACAGTACATACATAATATAATATAACACATAACAGTACATACATAATATAATATAACGTACATACATAATATAATAACATATAACAGTACATACATAATATAATATAACGTACATACATAATATAATAACATATAACAGTACATACATAATATAATATAACGTACATACATAATATAATAACATATAACAGTACATACATAATATAATATAACGTACATACATAATATAATAACATATAACCGTACATACATAATATAATATAACATATAACAGTACATACATAATATAATATAACATATAACAGTACATATATTATGTATGGTTATGTTATATTATATTATGTATGTACGGTTATATGTTATTATATTATGTATGTACTGTTATATGTTATATTATATTATGTATGTACTGTTATGTTATATTATATTATGTATGTACTGTTATGTTATATTATATTATGTATGTACTGTTTATATGTTATATTATGTAACATATAACAGTACGTACATAATAAAATATAACGTGCATACAGAATATAACAGTACATACATAATATAATATATAACGTACATACATAATATAACAGTACATACATAATATAATATAACATATAACAGTACATACATAATATAATATAACATATAACCATACATAATATAATATAACCTATAACAGTACATACATAATATAATATAACGTACATACATAATATAATATAACAGTACATACATAATATAATATAACATATAACCATACATAATATAATATAACCTATAACAGTACATACATAATATAATATAACCTATAACAGTACATACATAATATAATATAACATATAACGTACATACATAATATAATATAACATATAACAGTACATACATAATATAATATAACATATAACGTACATACATAATATAACAGTACATACATAATATAATATAACATATAACGTACATACATAATATAATATAACAGTACATATATAATATAAAAGTACATACATAATATAATATAAAAGTACATACATAATATAACGTACATACATAATATAATATAACCTATAACAGTACATACATAATATAATATAACATATAACCGTACATACATAATATAACATATAACAGTACATACATAATATAACATGTAACGTACATACATAATATAACATATAACAGTACATACATAATATAATATAACGTATAACCATACATAATATAATATAACCTATAACAGTACATACATAATATAATATAACGTACATACATAATATAATATAATATAACATATAACAGTACATACATAATATAATATAACATATAACCATACATAATATAATATAACCTATAACAGTACATACATAATATAATATAACGTACATACATAATATAATATAACGTACATACATAATATAATATAACATATAACAGTACATACATAATATAATATAACATAACGTACATACATAATATAATATAATATAACATATAACAGTACATACATAATATAATATAACATACATAATATAATATAACATATAACGTACATACATAATATAACAGTACATACATAATATAATATAACATATAACAGTACATATATAATATAAAAGTACATACATAATATAAAAGTACATACATAATATAACGTACATACATAATATAATATAACCTATAACAGTACATACATAATATAATATAACAACATATTACGTACATACATAATATAACATGTAACGTACATACATAATATAACATATAACAGTACATACATAATATTATATAACGTACATACATAATATAATATAACATAACGTACATACATAATATAATATGTAACGTACATACATAATATAATGTAACGTACATACATAATATAATATAGCGTGCATACATAATATAACCGTACATACATAATATAATAACATATAACAGTACATGCATAATATAATAACATATAACCATACATACATAATATAACATATAACCATACATACATAATATAACATATAACCGTACATACATAATATAATATAACCGTACATACATAATAATATAATATAACATATAACCGTACATACATAATAATATAATATAACATATAACCATACATACATAATATAATATAACATATAACAGTACATACATAATATAATATAACATATAACAGTACATACATAATATAATATAACATATAACCGTACATACATAATAATATAATATAACATATAACCATACATAATATAATATAACATATAACAGTACATACATAATATAATATAACCGTACATACATAATAATATAATATAACAGTACATACATAATATAACGTACATACATAATATAATAATATATAACAGTACATACATAATATAATATAACTGTACAGTCCTCACTAACTGATAGCTAGACAGCTAGTTAACAAACCAGACAGAAATAGCTTTGTGTTTATTCCAAACTGATTTTACTTCTGAATAGTTATTTTGTAAAACTGCAATACAATAAGAAAAGTTGAAATTACAATATGTAGTTACACGTGGTGCTTGCAATACATACAATAATACATGTTTCTAACACAGAGAGCTTACATTTAAACCTTACAGCAAATAGCAATGCAATTCAAATGCACAATGAACTCTTAGCAAACAATAAATAACTTACAGGCATATGTATATTTAGAGGCAAATATGAAGAGCTGATTTCCATGCTTCTTGAAGCTAAGATGGCTGCTGAGAAACTGAAAGTAAAACTTTTTATTAACAAACTTTATTAACACTTCCTGTTTTATTCTTGAGAGGAACCAAGCTGTAATTGCAACATGAAACCACCAGATGTCATCAACATAATAAGCATATAATAGACAGAACAATAACATATAACCATACATAATATAATAACATATAACAGTACATACATAATATAACCTATAACCGTACATACATAATATAATATAACCTATAACCGTACATACATAATATAATATAACATAACAGTACATACATAATATAACCATACATACATACATACATACATACATAATATAATAACATATAACAGTACATACTTAATATAACATATAGCAGTACATACATAATATAATATAACATAACCGTACATACATAATATAATATAACGTACATACATAATATAATATAACCTATAACAGTACATACATAATATAATATAACATATAAGCGTACATACATAATATAATATAATATAACATATAACAGTACATACATAATATAACCGTACATACCTAATATAATAACATATAACAGTACATACTTAATATAACATATAGCAGTACATACATAATATAATATAACATATAGCAGTACATACATAATATAATATAACATATAGCAGTACATACATAATATAATATGACATATAGCAGTACATACATAATATAATATAACATATAACAGTACATACATAATATAATATAACATATAACAGTACATACATAATATAATATAACAGTACATACATAACATAACAACATATCACAGTTCATACATAATAGTTCATACATTACTTTTCAAAGGATTATTTGATGTTAATTTAAAATGTTAAGGGACAGTGTACTGGGAAATTGTCTTCCCTTTAATTTGTTAAAATGTTTAGAAGCAATCAGACCCCCAGTGTGGAGTGAAGAAGTACTAAAATGTTTTTCAATTGTTGTCTTAGACAGAGATAAGGAAGCCTTTGTGTTCTCCCTGAAAGTTCAGCACATTTTAAAGGTTTGTGGTTTATAGCAAAAACAGCTATTTCATATACAACAATAAATCTAATGGAGTGATTTCCCAATTTTACAGTGCAGTCCTTTTTAAGGGTAACATTTGTGTTTTATGTGTATAGGGATCTAATATTTTTTTTAATGTTTTTGTATTTTCTAGAACTGGAAGAAAAGCGAAGGAAAGAAGAACTGTTGGCTAAACGGAAAGAACTGAACCATGATAAAAAGGCCAGGGCCATGGCATCTAGGACAAAAGATAATTTTAGAGGGTATAATGGTATCCCAGTTGAAGAAAAACCAAAAAAAAGAAATTCTAGTCCAGAAAGAGATCAAAATGCAAATGTCATGGATGCAGAGGACGACGAATGTATGGAGGAAGAGGAACTTTACGAATATTCGCAAACTGAGTCAGAAGAGGAAGAAATTGAAGAGCCACCTCCAAAAAAGATTCAACTGCCCTTGAAGAAAAAACCACCGCCAGTAGCTTTGAACTTTGCTGATTTACTAAAACTTGCAGAAAAAAAACAGTTTGAACCCGTGGAAATTGTGAAACCTTTAAAAAAAAATGATGAAAGGCCAAGAACTGCTGAGGAGATAAAAGAGTTGGAGTTTCTAGAAAGGAAAACACAGAAAAGTGATAAAAAGATTTTAGAGAGAGAACCCAAGAGGAATGGCACCATTGTGAAAGTAAGTAAAAGCTCAGAAAGCAAACATTCGTCACTAAAACAAAGTAATTCCGTGGAAATCAAATCAAAATCCCATGAAAAAAAATCCAGTTCATTCTTAAAATCAACCCCCACTGATAAAACTAATATTTCGGGTCTTAAAAAACCATCAGGTGGCGGTGGTAGAGAATACAGCAATATGACTGGATCCCACTCTAAAGCCTCAAAGGTTTCTGTGAATGGAAATTTGAAGCCAATGTCTGCCAAAGATCACAAACAGTCTTCATCATCTAAGCCAGATAAGATGGGGAACGCAAATGGGAAATATCAAGGGACACAACTAGGCAGTGGCTCAAATTCTATAAGGCCATCTGGAGGCTCAGGTTCCTCTAGACCTACTGGAAGCTCCAGTTCTGCAAAACCCTCTAGAGGTTCCAATTCCGGAACTAGGCCTGCACAGCCTTCAGGCAGCTCAGGACCCAATTCTTCGCGGCCTTCCTCAGGATCTAGTTCTTCACGGCCTTCGGGAAGCTCAGAATCTAGTTCTTTGCGGCCTTCGGGGAGCTCTGGATCTAGCTCCTCGCGGCCTTCGGGGAGCTCTGGATCTAGCTCCTCGCGGCCTTCAGGGAGCTCTGGATCTAGCTCCTCGCGGCCTTCGGGGAGCTCTGGATCTAGCTCCTCACAGCCTTTGGGGAGCTCTGGATCTAGCTCTTCACGGCCTTTGGGGAGCTCTGGATCTAGCTCTTCGCGGCCTTTGGGGAGCTCTGCATCTAGCTCTTCGCGGCCTTTGGGGAGCTCTGCATCTAGCTCTTCGTCTAGCTCTTCGCGGCCTTTGGGGAGCTCTGCATCTAGCTCTTCGCGGCCTTTGGGGAGCTCTGCATCTAGCTCTTCGCGGCCTTTGGGGAGCTCTGGATCTAGCTCTTCGCGGCCTTTGGGGAGCTCTGGATCTAGCTCTTCGCGGCCTTTGGGGAGCTCTGGATCTAGCTCTTCGCGGCCTTTGGGGAGCTCTGGATCAAGTACTTTGCGGCCTTCTGGAGGCTTAGGATCTAGTTCTTCACGGCCTTCTGGGGGCTTAGGATCCAGTTCTGCTCGGCCTCCTACAGGTTTAGTTTCTACTTCTGCCCGGCCCTCTGGTAATTCTAGTTCAGGAGCACCTCGTCGTGACAGTTCTAGACTTTCTAATAACTCTGCACATCCACTAAGCATTTCAGGGTCCACTAAGTCAAACAATGGACCTCCTTTGTCTAAAAGCGTATCTTCTCGACCAGCACCAGGATCAACCCAAGTGCGTCCAAATGGTGGACCTGGACGACCTTTGAATAATTCCACTGTAGGACATGGGGCACTGCCAAAGCCCAAATGTACAGTTATTTCAGAAACTATTTCATCCAAAAACTTTGTTCCTAAGTCAAACAATGGACCAGTAAATGGAATGAGAGCAGGACCAGTAAATGGAATGAGAGCAGGACCTCCACCTGGCCACAGGCCTATGGTGCGCCCCCCAGGTAAAAAAAAAACAAACAAAAAAAACTTTGGGATTCAAAAATATTGTAAACAATATAATTTTTAGTATAGGGTGATTTGTTTTTATTTTATTTTTTTTCTGTGATCTGCATAATGTTCAAATTAGTGTACTTTAGCAGGGCTCGACAAACCCAGGAGCCTGGGAGCCACTGGCTCCTAGAATTTTACCCCTGGCTCCTAACTTTTTAGGTTATTCTCCATATATCTATATACAAATCCAACTGTCTGGCTCCTAAAAATATGCCTGGCTCCTAAATATTCTTACTGGCTCTTAATTTTTGAACATATTCGTCAAGCACTAAAGCATTGTTACTTAGAGAGAAAGTGAACTGTAAAGAAAAAAAAATCCCTTTTGTGTGTTTTCTATGACTTGTTTTACCAACTGTAGAGTATATGTATGAGAAGTTGCTTTAGGTTTATTTTTGTATATCAATTAGCTGGTTTTGTTTTTTAAATGGGTTGAGCTTGCAGGAAAAGCAGATCTCCTTATGTTATCACTTTCTGTACACACATGCTTCTTTATATTATCTGTCTGTATACTAAAGCCCCATACTTAGGGACTTAATTTAAAATTAAAATTGTATTACTTATCTCTCCTAACCCCCATCTGCTGGCTATGGTTACACAGATTTTCTATAGTCTAGAAACTTTCAGTATAGGCTGAAAATAAAGGTAAATTATTCAATGTCATCTTGCACATCGTGGCCTCTGCAATACAGACCAGGAATCATTTGTGGCTTAGTGGGCAGCACTCCCAGGCTTCACCACTTACCTACTTGGTGACGTCACAAAGAGGGCAGAACCTGGAAGCTTAGTATAGCTGCAAGGGAGCTGGATGGGGAGGTTCTTCAAACCCCTCAATCTTAGCAGCTACAAACCTCCAAGACCCCTCATTTGTTTCAAATGGTGTTGATCAGTACCACACAACAGATCTTTTAATAATAGTCATTATGGCCTGATCTAAGCCTCTTCGCTCCGGTCAGATGATCTAATATGTCTCATCAATACCACAAGGTCCCTAGTTCTGGAGGTGAAGGAGAGACATTTTACATTGCAAAATAATGCTCAAAAATAGCCCCCAAATTTTTGCGAGTTTTTGGTCATCAGTCCCTATATGTGCAATTAAAAAAATCTGGTATGTTTAGAGACCCCTAATAAAGCTTATTCTCTAGTAGACAAATCCCTCTGCCAAAAGAAAAATATGAATTTTGTATGTATAGGCAGGTGATCACTCTGGTAACATTAAAGGGACACTGAACACAATTTGTTTATTTCTTGATTCAGATAGAGCAGCAACTTTCTAATTTACTCCTATTATTTTTTCTTCGTTCTCTTGGTATCTTTATTTGAAAAAGCAGGAATGTAAGCTTACAATCCTGCCATCTTTGGTTCAGCACCTGGGTAGCACTTTCTGATTGGTGGCTAAATGTAGCCACCAATCAGCAAGCGCTATCCAGAGTGTTGAACCAAAAATGGGATGACTCCTTTGCTTACAGTCCTGTTTTTTAAATAAAGATACCAAGAGAACGAAGAAAAATTTCTAATAGGAGTAAATTAGAAAGTTGCTTAAAATTGCTGCTCTATCTGAATCATGAAAGAAACACATTTGGGTTCAGTGTCCCTTTAAACACCTTGCAAGAAAAAAGTGCCTATTTCTGTACTGTACAATGGGCCCCTTTAAAGGGACACTCAAGTCAAAATTAAACTTTCATGAATCAGATAGAGCAGCAATTTTAAACAACTTCCATTAAAAACAAGCTGGGATTTGTTCAGAACACTGTATGGCAGCTGGTGAGACAATGTATTTAGTGCTCCAGACAGGTGGGCATTCCTGAGCCTACATAGGCTCCTCAACAAAAGGGTACCAAGACAAAGTCATTTTGGAAAGATTTTTTAAGATTCTATATTCTCATGTTCCTGTAACATTTTAGCCTGGGTGCACTGTCCCTTTAACGTGTTCTCAATAATCCCTTTTATCTGCTGGAGGTAAAACAGCTCCTTTACCTTAACCCTTTGAGTGCTAAGCTGGATTTAAGTTTTTTGTTTTTTACAATTTAAAAAAAAACATTTTTTACTTACACACGTAACGGGAAGCCCCGGCGATGCCTGTCACTATTGTCAGTATATGGCCGGGTTGTAATACAATATATTTAATAATTATTCTTTAAAACAAACCCCCAATAAAATGCATATTCGAAACAATTAAAATTAATATAAATTCCTAAATTCTTTATAATTAGTTAAATTTATAAACACATTGAATTTTATATTTATAGAAAACCAGATATGAATCAAATGATATACACTTACGTTGTTACAATATTCTTTACAAAGCAAACCAAATGTACCTTTAGAATTAACCTTATTCACAATTGAATTACATCACCACAATGAAATACCAAAGTATGGGCCACTAACTTTCAGACCAGTATAACTAAACTACTTAGCCTACAATTGATCCTATATAACTAATTTAAAACATCAGAAATTATATATAGTATTTGTGCAAACAGCCAACTCCTATGCCAATTTCTCTGAGCTGAAATAAACTCTTTAGCAGCAATAAGGCATATATATATATATATATATATATTTCTCTTGTAAGATGTATCGAGTCCACGGATTCATCCTTACTTGTGGGATATTCTCCTTCCCTACAGGAAGTGGCAGAGAGAGCACCCACAGCAGAGCTGTCTATATAGCTCCCCCCTTAGCTCCAACCCCAGTCATTCTATCTGCCTGCTTAACTGCTAGGAAGGGCAAAGAGCTATGTGGTGACTAAAATGTTAGTTTTTTACTTCTCAAGCAAAAGTTTATTATTTTAAATGGTACCGGTGTGTACTATTTACTCTCTGGCAGAAAAGGGATGAAGATTTCTGCAAGGAGGATGATGATCTTAGCACTTTGTAACTAAGATCCACTGCTGTTCTCACAAGGCCTGAAGAGTATTGGAAAACTTCAGTTGGGAGAACAGTTTGCAGGCTAAGCTGCATATGAGGTATGTTCAGTCTATATTTTTCTAGACTGTGTTAAATCTAGAAAAGGCTGGCAATATCCCCATGAGGGAAGGGTAAGCTGTATTCAGATACTTTAATAGGAATTTAAGCTTGCTTGAAGGGCTCATTAGTTACTGGTGACACTGTTAGGAAAAAACGTTTTGTTTTTTGATGCATTTATAACGTTTTTTGAAGGGACTAAAGGGGTCATTGTGGCTTGGTTTTGAGTTTTGTAACTCACATGGTTAATTAAGAGACACTCTGGTGTTTCTCTGATAGGCATCAAAACATCGAGTGAGGTGGGAGGGGCCTATTTTCGCGCCTCAGTTGCGCAGTTTCCTTTCCTTCGAAACATATCACTGCTTCTCCTGTCGTTTCTGCTATGTTTGAGGGTTGTTAAAGAAGTTTTTTCCCCCACAAATCGTTCTGAAGGGCAGGTAGGAGCCACAGCAGAGCTGTGGCATGGTGCTGAAAGTCTTTTTTACTGGGTTTAACGTTTTTCAATCCGTTTTTGCCATTAAAGGGTTAATTGTTTATTTGCATAGCTGTGCAAAGTTACTAAGTCTTTATAATACTACTGTAAAAATTTCGTTAAGTTTACTGCTTTTTTTACACTGTTTTGCAGAACTGGTGCAGCTTTTTTTTCTCTTAAAGGCACAGTACCGTTTTATTTCTAAGTGTTTTTTACTTTGATTACAGTGTTTTCCAAGCTTAAAAATATCCCAGTAAAGGGATATAAAAGAGCGCTGGTGTTTTAAAAAGAAAACAATATACAATTTAAAACCAAATTATTGTACTATTGATATAGTAGATCAAGTCTACCGTATTAGTCCTGTTTACTGTCCATATTCTGGTGGTAAATAGGGAATAAAGATGTCCTCTTGAATGGAATAATGAGTCAGGCTGCTCCTCTTGATCCCAGAGAGTGTGGAACAACTGTTGAAGAAGAATAGAGAGAGGGTGCCACAATAGCGTGATATCGTCTGGAATGCAGGTACAGATAAAAGAAGATTTTATGCTTACCAGATGGTGTGGCACTGTACTGTAACCAGTGCAAGAGAGCAGGCTAGCACTTAACAGTGGCTAGTACACTGTAGGAGCCAGGCTCCAAAGGCACTTGTCCTAGTTGCAACTTGGTGTTTGTCTCCTGTTGTCTGGACTTGTATGGACTTCAGGTGCTGCAAAGGAGTAATCTTATGTGTGTTGTTCAGATGGTATGTATGAACCACAACACAGACAACTTCAAATAAAAATGTCTTTTAATATTTTATGACGCGTTTCTCACACTTTTTTATCTGATGAAACAACCCCTGTAGGTTGAGAAACGCGTCATAAAATATTGAAAGACATTTTTATTTGAAGTTGTCTGTGTTGTGGTTCATACATACCATCTGAGCAACACACATAAGATTACTCCTTTGCAGCACCTGAAGTCCATACAAGTCCAGACAACAGGAGACAAACACCAAGTTGCAACTAGGACAAGTGCCTTTGGAGCCTGGCTCCTACAGTGTACTAGCCACTGTTAAGTGCTTGCCTGCTCTCTTGCACTGGTTACAGTACAGTGCCACACCATCTGGTAAGCATAAAATCTTCTTTTATGTGTACCTGCATTCCAGACGATATCACGCTATTGTGGCGCCCTCTCTCTATTCTTCTTTTCCAAGCTTGCTTGTTACATTACTAGCCTGTTTAACATGTCTGACACCAAGGAAGCCATTGTGGAACCCCCTCTTAGAATGTGTCCCAATTGTACTGATATGTCTATAAACTATAAAGAACATATATTAGCACTTAAAAATAGAGCAATAGATGATTCTCAGTCAGAAGTACAAGACATGGCCACAGTTATGAATACAACCCTAACAGAGGTTTTATCTAAACTGCCTGGTTTACAAGGAAAGCGGGACAGCTCTGGGTTTAGAAAAAATGCTGAGCCGTCTGACGCTTTAGTAGCCGTATCTGATATGCCCTCACAATGCTCTGAAGTAGGGGTGAGGGATTTGTTATCTGAGGGAGAAATTTCTGATTCAGGAAAGTCGCTTCCTCAGATAGATTCTGATATGACGGCCTTTAAATTTAAGCTTGAACACCTCCGCTTATTGCTCAGGGAGGTATTAGCGACTCTAGATGATTGTGACCCTATTGTGGTTCCAGAGAAATTGTGTAAGATGGATAAATACTTGGAGGTTCCTGTTTACACTGATGTTTTTCCAGTTCCTAAGAGGATTGTGAATATTATTACTAAGGAGTGGGATAGACCAGGTATTCAGTTCTCTCCCCCTCCTGTTTTTAAGAAAATGATTCCCATATCTGACACCATGCGGGACTCATGGCAGACAGTCCCTAAGGTGGAGGGAGCTATTTCTACTCTGTCTAAGCGTACAACTATACCTATCGAAAACAGTTGTGCTTTCAAAGATCCTATGGATAAAAAATTAGAGGGTCTCCTGAAGAAAATTTTTGTTCATCAGGGTTTTTCTCTTCAACCTATTGCGTGCATTGTTCCTGTAACTACTGTAGCTGCTTTCTGGTTTGAGGCTCTAGAAGAGGCTCTTCAGATGGAGATTCCATTAGAGGAGATTATGGACAGAATCAAGGCCCTTAATTTGGCTAATTCTTTTATTACAGATGCCGCTTTTCAACTGGCTAAATTAGCGGCAAAGAATTCAGGTTTTGCCATTTTAGCACGCAGGGCGTTATGGCTTAAGTCCTGGTCTGCTGATGTGTCATCCAAATCTAAACTTTTGAACATCCCTTTCAAAGGAAAGACCCTATTCGGGCCTGAACTGAAAGAGATTATTTCAGACATCACTGGAGGGAAAGGTCATGCCTTTCCTCAGGATAGATCAAATAAGATAAAGATCAAACAAAATAATTTTCGTTCCTTTCGGAACTTCAAGAGTGGTTCCGTTTCGGCTTCCTCTGCTGCAAAGCAAGAGGGGAATTTTGCCCAATCCAAGTCAGTCTGGGGACCTAACTAGGCTTGGAACAAGGGTAAACAGGCTAAGAAGCCTGCAGCTGCCTCTAAGACAGCATGAATGGGTAGCCCCCGATCCGGGACCGGATCTAATGGGGGGCAGACTCTCTCTCCGCTCAGGCTTGGGCAAGAGATGTTCACGATCCCTGGGCTTTAGAAATTGTGTCCCAGGGATATCTTCTGGAATTCAAAGACTCCCTTCCACCGGGGAGATTTCATATTTCTCGATTGTCTGTAAACCAGACAAAGAGAGAGGCGTTCTTACGCTGTGTAGAAGATCTGCTTACCATGGGGGTGATCCGCCCAGTCCCAAAAGAGAAACAGGGACTAGGGTTCTACTCAAACCTGTTTGTGGTTCCCAAAAAAGAGGGAACTTTCAGACCAATCTTGGATCTCAAAATTCTAAACAAGTTCCTCAGGGTTCCATTATTCAAGATGGAGACCATTCGGACTATTCTGCCTCTGATCCAGGGAGGTCAATATATGACTACCGTGGACTTAAAGGATGCGTATCTACACATCCCTATTCACAGAAATCATCATCAATTTCTCAGATTTGCCTTTCTAAACAGGCATTACCAGTTTGTGGCTCTTCCCTTCGGGTTAGCCACGGCTCCAAGAATTTTCACAAAGGTGCTAGGGTCCCTTCTGGCGGTTCTACGACCTCGGGGCATAGCAGTGGCGCCTTATCTAGACGACATCTTAATTCAGGCGTCGACTTTTCAGCTAGCCAAGTCTCACACGGACATTGTGTTGGCTTTTCTGGGATCTCACGGGTGGAAGGTGAACATAAAAAAGAGTTCTCTCTTCCTTCTCACAAGAGTTTCCTTTCTGTGGACTCTGATAGATTCGGTAGAAATTAAAATATTTCTGACGGAAGTCAGAAAATCAAAACTCTTAACCACTTGCCGAACTCTTCATTCCATTCCTCGACCATCTGTGGCTCAGTGTATGGAGGTAATCGGACTCATGGTAGCGGCAATGGACATAGTTCCTTTTGCCCACCTACACCTCAGACCACTGCAACTATGCATGCTCAAACAGTGGAATGGGGATTATGCAGATTTATCTCCTCAACTGCATCTGGACCAGGAGACCAGAGATTCTCTTCTCTGGTGGTTGTCTCAGGACCACCTGTCTCAGGGAATGTACTTCCACTGGCCAGAGTGGCTCATTGTAACGACAGATGCCAGCCTGCTAGGCTGGGGTGCAGTCTGGAACTCCCTGAAAGCACAGGGCTTATGGTCTCGGGAGGAATCTCTTCTTCCGATAAACATCCTAGAACTGAGAGCGATATTCAAGGCGCTTCCGGCATGGCCTCAGCTTGCTGCAACCAAATTCATCAGGTTTCAGTCGGACAACATCACAACTGTAGCTTATATCAATCATCAAGGAGGAACAAGGAGTTCTCTAGCGATGATGGAGGTAACCAAAATAATCCAATGGGCAGAGGATCACTCTTGCCATCTCTCAGCAATCCACATTCCAGGAGTAGAGAACTGGGAGGCGGATTTTCTAAGTCAGACTTTTCATCCGGGGGAGTGGGAACTCCATCCGGAGGTATTTGCTCAGCTGATTCAGCTATGGGGCACACCAGAATTGGATCTGATGGCGTCTCGTCAGAATGCCAAACTTCCTTGTTACGGGTCCAGGTCCCGGGATCCCAAGGCGGTACTGATAGAAGCTCTAGCAGTACCTTGGTCCTTCAATCTGGCCTACGTATTTCCACCGCTTCCTCTCCTTCCACGTCTGGTTGCCAGAATCAAGCAGGAGAAAGCTTCGGTGATTCTAATAGCACCTGCGTGACCTAGTGGGCATGTCCTCGGTTCCACCGTGGACCCTGCCAATGAGGCGGGACCTTCTAATCCAAGGTCCGTTCTCACATCCAAATCTAGTTTCTCTGCTTCTGACTGCTTGGAGATTGAACGCCTAGTTCGATCAAATTGTGGGTTCTCTGAGTCGGTCATTGATACCCTGATTCAGGCTAGAAAGCCTGTCACCAGGAAGATCTATCATAAGATTTGGCGCAAATATCTTTATTGGTGTGAATCCAAAGGTTACTCGTGGAGTAAGATTAAGATTCCTAGAATATTGTCTTTTCTCCAAGAGGGTTTGGAGAAGGGATTATCAGCTAGTTCTCTAAAAGGACAAATATCTGCTTTGTCTATTCTACTACACAAACGTCTGGCAGATGTCCCAGACGTTCAAACTTTTAGTCAGGCTTTGGTCAGAATTAAGCCTGTATTTAAGCCTGCTGCTCCACCTTGGAGCCTAAACTTAGTCCTTAGAGTTCTTCAAGGGGTTCCGTTTGAACCTATGCATTCCATAGATATTAAATTTCTATCTTGGAAAGTTTTGTTCTTAGTTGCTATCTCTTCGGCTCGAAGAGTTTCTGAGCTATCTGCTTTACAGTGTGATTCCCCTTATCTTATTTTCCATTCAGATAAGGTGATTTTGCGTACCAAACCTGGTTTTCTTCCTAAGGTTGTTTCTAATAAGAATATCAATCAAGAGATTATTGTTCCTTCTCTGTGTCCTAATCCTTCATCAAAGAAGAAACGTCTGTTGCACAATCTTGATGTGGTTCGTGCTTTAAAGTTCTACTTACAAGCAACCAAAGATTTCCGTCAAACATCTTCATTGTTTGTTGTTTATTCTGGTAAGCGGAGAGGCCAAAAGGCTACGGCTACCTCTTTCCTTTTGGCTGAAAAGCATCATCCGTTTGGCCTATGAGACTGCTGGACAGTAGCCTCCTGAAAGAATTACTGCTCATTCTACTAGAGCTGTGGCTTCTACATGGGCTTTTAAAAATGAGGCTTCTGTTGAACAGATTTGTAAGGCGGCGACTTGGTCCTCGCTTCATACTTTTTCCAAATTTTCCAAATTTGATACTTTTGCTTCTTTGGAGGCTATTTTTGGGAGAAAGGTTCTACAAGCAGTGGTGCCTTCTGTTTAAGGTCCCTGTCTTGTCCCTCCCTTCATCCGTGTCCTAAAGCTTTGGTATTGGTATCCCACAAGTAAGGATGAATCCGTGGACTCGATACATCTTACAAGAGAAAACATAATTTATGCTTACCTGATAAATTTATTTCTCTTGTGATGTATCGAGTCCACGGCCCGCCCTGTTTATTACGACAGGCATATATATTTTTATTTTTTAAACTTTGTCACCACTGCACCCTATGGTTTCTCCTTTTTCTTCCTAGCCTTCTGTCGAATGACTGGGGGGTGGAGTTAAGGGGGGAGCTATATAGACAGCTCTGCTGTGGGTGCTCTCTCTGCCACTTCCTGTAGGGAAGGAGAATATCCCACAAGTAAGGATGAATCCGTGGACTCAATACATCACAAGATAAATACATTTATCAGGTAAGCATAAATTATTATAGATATATATATCTATATATATATCAAATAACTTGATACACCCCAGAGAGAATTTACTCTTAATAATAATAAGCCTGCCTTATACATATGCAACACAAAGGACCTTTGTTTAGCAAAAAAATTATTTAGCAATAGTTAAGACTATACAGGACTATGGATATAACTTAAAATACAAATTGTGCCCTTTTAAAATTACTAACTGCAATCTGGTTATAGTTACCAAATCAGATTTGGAATACACAAAAGGTATTCAGTGATAAAATGAGCATGCTCAAACTTACTATTTGAAAGATTTCATGCTTATTTTATCTTATAATATATATATATATATATATATATATATTTGTGTGTATATATATATATATATATATATATATATATATATATATATATATATATATATATATATATATATATTGTCCACTGACATTTACAAATACCCTGACACTATACAGGCTGGGGTGGGAGTCGATGGGAGCTCCCAGATTGCTTTTAAGGTAGGTGAGTGCTAGCGACGGCTCTGAGCAGTCGTTAGCACACAAGGGTTAAAGGGACGTGAAACCCAAATTTTTTCTTTCGTGATTTAGAAAGAGCAGTAATTTTAAACAACTTTTTAAGTTGCTTCATTCTTTTGCTAGCCTTTGCTGTAACGCATATCTAGATAGGTTAATTGTTTGCTGATTGGTGGCTGCACACAGATGCCTCATGTGATTGGCCCACCCATGTGCATTACTATTTCTTCAACAAAGGATATCTAAAGAATGAAGCTAATTAGATAATATAAGTAAATTGGAATGTTGTTTAAAATTGTATTCTCTATCAGAATCCTGAAAGAACATGTTTGGGTTTAATGTCCCTTTAATTTGAAATAAATGCATTTGCCTATTTAAATAATATAGAAATACTGAGTATTCTCTCTACCGTCTCCCGGTGGGGGAGAGCCCAGGTCTGAACTACTTCTAAAGGGAAACCCAATGGGTCTTTCAACATTCAAATCACAACTTTCCAATGTACTTCTGCTATTGAATTCTCTTGGAATCCTTTGTTGATAAGCAAACCTGGGTAGGCTCAGGAGCTGTTGTCATTGACTTACTGATGTGTTCAACTAGCTCCCAGTGTTGCATTGCTGCTCCCTCAAAGGATACCAAGAGAATAAAGCAAACATTATCATAGACATACAATGGAAAATTGTTTAAAATGTTTATACTTTATCTGAATCATTTGTGTTTCATGTCACTTTAAATAAGTAGATATCGCATTCAATAACTTTTAATTGTTGATACCTAAGCTTATGCCTTTGTGTATAGAGAGAGATAATGACCTTTGTGTGTGTATAGAGAGAGATAAGGACCTTTGTGTATAGAGGGCGATGAGGACCTTTGTGTATAGAGGGCGATGAGGACCTTTGTGTGTATAGAGGGCGATGAGGACCTTTGTGTGTATAGAGGGCGATGAGGACCTTTGTGTGTATAGAGGGCGATGAGGACCTTTGTGTGTGTATAGAGGGAGATGAGGACCTTTGTGTGTGTATAGAGGGAGATGAGGACCTTTGTGTGTGTATAGAGGGAGATGAGGACCTTTGTGTGTGTATAGAGGGAGATGAGGACCTTTGTGTGTGTATAGAGGGAGATGAGGACCTTTGTGTGTGTATAGAGGGAGATGAGGACCTTTGTGTGTGTATAGAGGGAGATATGGTTTGTGTTTCCTGCAGGATGAACCCATTTGAATGGGCATGTTCTTTAAACAATGAGTGATGATTTCAGTGGGCAAAAGCATCTATTTTAAATTCATAAATAAAAATAAAGGATCAATTCCTCATATATTTAATACCCTGCCGCTGGTTTAACAAGTCATTAAGGGGAAAACAATTTTAAAGTATAGTGTCCCTTTAAAAGGGAGAATATTTTACATTGGGTCCTCCAAATAAGTAAAGTGATGTTGGGAGCTGGGCCACTGAAAAAACATTGCAGAAAGGAAGGTATTAAAGGGACAGTCTAGTCAAAATTAAACTTTTCTTAAACGGGAAGAGTCCACAGCTGCATTCATTTCTTTTGGGAAATGCAGAACCTGGCCACCAGGAGGAGGCAAAGACACCCCAGCCAAAGGCTTAAATACCTCCCCCACTTCCCTCATCCCTCAGTCATTCTTTGACTTTCGTCACAGGAGGTTAGCAGAGAAGTGTCAGAAGTTCGAGAGAGTCTCTTATGGAAGGTAGTATTCTTCTCAATGGGACTGGAGTTTTAAGTAATCCTGTCAGCCTCTCAGTGAGAGCATGGATGAATGTTAGAGTCCGGAGATGCAGGGAGAGTTTTCCTGCGAACCCATCCCGACTCATAATAACAGCTCCTTGGTAATCTGCGTTGACGAGTTTCGCTGCATACTTTTATTCACTCAATTCCATGTCAGAAGCGAGGCTACTATCTGTCACACTTGAAGGGCCGTGTTCCTGTTCCATGGCGTAGATTCCGGTAAGATTGTTTCATTTTATTTCGATATGCCCATCAGTTATGTTTCGATTGCCGTTCTAGAGTACCCTCTTCTCCCAAACCAGGGAGCTTAGAGTGTGTTGAGCCATCCGCCTCCGAGATTTCCATGTCCCTTGAGGCGTGTGCCCCATACCTTTTCTTGGCTACGCAAGTAGGTGTCCCTATGGCCTTTACTCCTCCAGAGGGTGGCCTGTTTCCTCCAGAGGTTACGGCATGGTTCCGCATGGCCATTTCTATGGCGTTGACTCATTTATATCTCCCAAGTGAAATATTTCTAAGATACTGTCCGTGTTCTGTTAACCAGGGCCCGTCCGGCGTGGGATCGCCTGATTCAGTTCGGCCTTCTGGGGAAGCGTTGGCCTCTGTGGCTTCAGAGGCCCCAACCTTGGGGCACAGGGTCTTTCGATGATCTGGCGAGGAATGATTTTGCCTTCCGTTATAGGCTAGCACGTCTTCGTGTTCTTTTAAGACATATTTTGGTGATGTTGGAGGATCCCAGTCCTAGTGGACCGAGGGATCCGAGGCCTTAGTTTTGGGATGGCAAACTGGATATGACATTTGGGGATGAAGCCAATCTCCTTAACTTCTCCATTTTATTTTTTTCTTTGTTTCGGTTCCAGTTCTGAGCTTGGGTGAATGGGGCCTCTGATCGGCTGGTTCCGTTGTCGTTTTCATTCACCTTGGGCATTCACCCGATGGGTGCTGCCTTAATTTTATTTTTGATCCGGTTGGATGTGTTTAATTAGTTTTTGCTTACAGGGATACTAAACCCAATTTTTTTTCTTTCATGATTCAGATAGAGCATGAGATTTCAAGAAACTTTCTAATTTACTCCTATCATCAATTTTTCTTTGTTCTCATGCTATCTTGATTTGAAAAAGCAGTACTGTAAGCTTTAGATCCAGCCCATTTTTTTTGTTCAGCACCTGGGTAGCACTTGCTGATTTGTGGCTAAATGTAGCAAACCAATTAGCAAGCACTACCCAGGTGCTGAACTAAAAATGCACCGGCTCCTAACCTTTCATTACTGCTTTTTCAAATCAAGATAACAAAGAAAAATTGATAATCGGAGTAAATTAGAAAGTTGCTTAAAATTGCATGCTCTATCTGAATCATGAAAGAAAAAATTTGGGGTTAGTATCCCTTTAAGCTCATGTTAGATTTTCGTTTTTGAGAAAGTTCTTCTCTGGAACCTGCAGTTTGTATTGCCACTGTGTCGTACGGCACTTATTGGTTCGACGCCTTGTCTGATTCACTTCAGGTAGAGACTTCTTTGGAGGAGATCCAAGACAGGATTAAAGGGACATTATAAACTCATTTTTTCTTTACATAAATGTTTTGTAGATGATCTATTTATATAGCCCATAAAGTTGTGTTTTTTAGTTTTTTTTTATGTATAGTTTTGCTTATTTTTAAATACTATTACTCTGATTTTCAGACTCCTAACCAAGCCCAAATGTTTTAGGAGAATACTGTCAGATACCTACTCCAGCTTGCTCCTGTTTGTGTTAAGGGTCTTTTCATATGCAAAAGAGGGGGGGGGGGGTCTTATTTCAAACTTGCAGTGGGCTTCCCTGCTACCTTTTCAACAGAGCTAAACTGAGAGCTTCTAAGTACATTTTTAAACAGTTTTATACTGAAATTTTATATCAGTATATGTGCATCTTATTCTTTATAGTAGTGTCTATTACATGCAGTTATATG
The DNA here is from genome assembly GCF_027579735.1 of Bombina bombina. Taxonomy (NCBI): domain Eukaryota; kingdom Metazoa; phylum Chordata; class Amphibia; order Anura; family Bombinatoridae; genus Bombina; species Bombina bombina. Next base: position 237,492,242 of record NC_069505.1, on the reverse strand, counting down.
AAAATGAGTGTATACTGTCCATTTAAGGCTCTCAAGCTAGCCAACTCCTTTATTCTGATGTATCCATGGGAGCCAGGATATCTGGCTTCGCTGTGCTAGCCCGCAGGGCATTGTGGCTAAAATCTTGGTTGAGTGTTTTCTTCAAGTCCAAGCTTCTGGTGCTTCCTTACAAGGGTAAGACCTTGTTTGGATCTGGTCTGGCATAAAAAAAAAATCTGATATTTCTGGTGGAAAAGGGTCCTTTCTACCACAAGACAAGAAGAATAGACCTTAAGGACGTCAGTGATTTTCGTTCCTTTCATAACTTCAAAGTAAAGTCTTTCTCTTCCGTGCAGGAACAGTCCAAGTCTTCTTGGATACCCAATCAGTCTTGGAATGAGGGGAAGCAATCAAAGAAACCAGCAGCTGAGTCTAAATCAGCATGAAGGGTTTGCCCCTGATCTGGGTTCGGATCAAGTGGGGAGCAGACTTTTTCTGTTTTATTAAGCATGGATACGAGATGTCCCAGATTCCTGTACTGTGGGCATAGTATATCAGGTTTAAAAAGCTTTTCCTCCCAGGGGCAGGTTTCACCTCTCAAGGTTATCTGCAGACCAGGTAAATAGAGGCGCAATCCTGAATTGCATTTGGGACCTTTCTTCCGTTGGAGTGATAGTATCTTCATGTTCAGGGATCATCACAAGTTCTTGAGATTTGCCTTTCTAGACAAACTCTTTCAGTTTTTGGCTTTCCGTTTAGCCTTGACACAGCTCCCAGAATTTTCTCAAAGGTTTTTGGGGCTCTCTTGGCAGTGTTCAGGTCTCGGGGAATTGCAGTGACGCCCTACCTGGACAACATATTGGTTCAGGAGTCATCTTTTCAACAAGAAAACTCTCATGCAGAGATCTTGTTGTCTTTTCTGCGTTCCCACGAATGGAAAGTGAATCTGGAGAGTTCCTGTGTTCCAGCTACAAGGGTAGTTTTCTTAGGGACCATAATAGATTCCCTATCTATGAATATTTTTTCTAACAGGTCAGAAAATCCAAAATTCTTTCCTCTTGCCTCTCTCTGCAGTCTGCTGTTCGGCCATCTGTAGCTCAGTGTATGGAGGTAATTGGTCTGATGGTCGCTTCGATGGACATCATTCCCTTTGCTCGATTCCATTTGACAGCTCTGCAGGTATGCATGCTTAGACAATGGAACGGGGACCATTCGGATCGGTCTCAGAGGATGGATTTAGATCAGTCGACAAGAGACTCTCTCCCGTGGTGTTTTTTTCAGGAGCTTCTGTCTCAGGGCACATGCTTCCGGAGACCTTCCTGGGCGATTTTGACCACGGATGCCAGCCTGCTGGGCTGGGAAGCAGTCTGGGACTCATTAAAGGCGCAGGGACTATGGACTCGGGAGGAGTCTGCTCTCCCCATAAACATTTTGGAGTTAAGAGCGATTTACAATACTCTGATGGCTTGGTCTCAGTTGCCCTTAGCCCGGTTTATCAGATTCCAGTCGGACAATATCACCTCAGCGGCTTACATTAACTACCAGAGAGGAACTTGGAGTTCCTTTGCCATATAGGAGGTGGCTCGGATTATTCAGTGGGCGGAAGCTCACAATTGTCTATCTGCCATCCACTTTCCAGGAGTGGACTGGGAAGCGGATTTCCTGAGAAGACAGTCATTTCTTTCCAGGGAGTGGGCTCTCCATCTGGAAATGTGTTTTCCAGGTAACCCTTAAATGGGAGGTGCCGGAGTTTGATATGATTGCATCTCGGCAGAACGCCAACGCCAAGTTTCCAAGGTATGGTTCTAGGTCAAGAGATCCGCAGGCTGCCCTGATAGATGCTCTGGCGGTTCCTTGGGATTTCAGTCTGGCATATCTGTTTCCTCAGTTTGTTTTCCTTCCACGAGTCATTGCTCGTATCTAACAGAGAGCATCGGTAATTCTAATAGCTCCTGCATGGCCTCATAGGATCTGGTTAGTAGACCTAGTGTAGATGTCATCTCTTCCACCTTAGAGGTTGATTCTGAGGAAGGACCTTCTAACTCACGGTCCCTTTCTTCATTCAAATCTCGTTTCTCTGAATCTGACTGCTTAAAGATTGAATGCTTAGTTCTGTCTAAGCGTGTTTTTTCTGAGACGGTCATTGTGACCATGATTCAGGCTCTAAAGCCTGTCACTAGAAAGATTTACCAAATACTTTTATTGGTGTGGATTTAAAGGCTACTCTTGGAATAGGGTCAGGAGTACTAGGATCTTGTCTTTTCTCCTGGAAGGTCTGGAGAAGGGATTGTTAGCCAGTTCTCTGAAGGGTCAGATTTCTGCATTATCTTTTTTTGTTACACAAGCGTCTGGTGGATGTGCCAGATGTTCAGTCTTTTTGTCAGGCCCTGGTCAGAATCAGGCCTGTGTTTAAACCTGTTGCTCCTCCTTGGAGCCTTACCCTTGTTATTAAAGTTTTGCAGCAGGCTCCGTTTGAGCCATTGCACTCTATAGATATTAAGTTGTTATATTGGAAGGTTGTTTTTTTCGCTATCTCTTCTGCTCGGAGAGTCTCGGAACTCTCAGCTTTTCAGTGTGATTTGCCTTATCTTATCTTTCATGCTTATAAGGCAGTTCTTCGTACTAAGTTGGGTTTTCTACCTAAAGTGGTTTCTGATAGAAATATTGATCAGGGAATTGTTGCTCCTTCTCTATGTCTATTCTCTATGTCTAATTCTTCTTCTCATAAGCAACGTTTGTTGCATAACCTGGATGTTGTGCGTGCTCTAAAATTCTACCTACAGGCAACTAAGGATTTTCCCCAGTCCTCTGCCCTGTTTGTTTCTGTGGAAAGCGTAAAGGACAGAAAGCTACTGCTACTTCTTTCTCTCTGGTTGAGAAGTATAATTCGTTTTGCTTATGAGTCTGCTGGTCAGCAGCTTACTGAGAGAATTACGGCTCATTCTACAAGGGCTGTCTCCTCTTCTTGGGCTTTCAAAAATAAACCTTCTGTGGACAGATTTGCAAGGCTGCAACTTGGTCCTCTCTGCATACTTTTTCCAAATTTGATACTTTTGCCTCGGCTGAGGCTTCTTTTAGGAGAAAGGTTCTTCAAGTGGTGGTGCCTTCTGTTTAGGTCTGCCTGTCTTGTTCTCCCTTCCTATTCATTCCGTGTCCTCTAGCTTGGGTATTGGTTCCCAATAATAATTGATGACTTTGTGGACTTAAATTTATTATCAGGTAAGCATACATTTTGTTATCTTTCCTAAAATATGTTATTTCCAGATATGGAGAGTCCACGACCCCACCCTTAATTTAAGACAGTTATTTTTTTATTAAACCTCGGGCACCTCTACACCTTTGTTATTCCTTTTTCCATTTTCCTTTCGGTCGAATGACTGGGGATTGTTGGTAGGAAGTGACACTTAACAGCTCTGCTGTGGAGCTCTTTGCCACCTCCTGCTGGCCAGGAGTGATATTCCCACTAGTAATTGATGACGTTGTGGACTCTCCATATTTGGAAATAAATACATTTATCAGGTAAGCATACATTTCTTTCATGTAATTAGCAAGAGTCCATGAGCTAGTGACGTATGGGATATACATTCCTACCAGGAGGGCCAAAGTTTCCCAAACCTTAAAATGCCTATAAATACACCCCTCACCACACCCACAATTCAGTTTTACAAACTTTGCCTCCCATGTAGGTGGTGAAGTAAGTTTGTGCTAGATTTTACGTTGATATGCGCTTCGCAGCAGGCTGAAGCCCGGTTTTCCTCTCAGAGTGCAGTGAATGTCAGAGGGATGTGAAGAGAGTATTGCCTATTTGAATACCATGGTCTTCCTCTAGGGGATCTATTTCATAGGTTCTCTGTTATCGGTCTTAGAGATTTCTTCTCCTACCTCCCTTTTCAGATCGACAATATACTCTTATATACCATTACCTCTATTGATTCACGTTTAGTACTGGTTTGGCTATCTACTATATGTAGATGAGTGTCTCAGGGTAAGTAAATCTTATTTCTATTTATGACACTCAAAGCTATGGTTGGGCACTTTATATGTAAAGTTCTAAATATAAGTGTTTAAACTTATATTTGCCATGATTCAGGATAATCAGTATTCCTTCATTCAGACTGTCAGTTTCATTTTTTTCGGAAAATGCATTTAAAATTTTCGATTGACTTTTTTTCAAAATTGCGGGCTGTTAGGCTCTCGGGTGCAGAAAATGCTTCTGTTTATTGCGTCATTCTTGGCGCAATACTTTCGTCATTTCCGGCGTCATAGTTGGCGCCGGAAGTTTTCACGTAATTGCGTCATTTTTGACGTATGTGTATTGCGAACGTTTTTTTGGCGCCAAAAAATATGGGCGTCATTCTTGGCGCAAAAATGTGTGGGCGTTATACTTGGCGCCAAAAATGTGGACGTCCTACTTGGCGCCAGTTTTTTTCACATTATTTCAGTCTCACTTTTCAGTTGCTTCTGGTTTTCTAGAAGCTTGTTTCATTTTCATTTTTTCCCATTCCTGAAACTGTCATTTAAGGAATTTGATAATTTTGCTTTATATGTTGTTTTTTCTATTACATATTGCAAGATATTCCAAAAACTGTTCCTGTATCAGAAAATACTGAGGGATTCCTGATGACTGATATCAGTCCTACCAAAGCTAAGTTCATTTATTTTAATGTTATGAATGTTTATCTTTAGCTATGGTTTGTAATAAGTTATTATGATAACCTTTTACATGCAGAGTCCATTAGTATTTATGCATTATCTATTGCTATTCTTTTTACATCTAATGTACAAGATATATTTAGGAATTTATAAGAATATTTTTCTGATTCTATTCTAAAGGCTTTGTCTGCCATCCCGCCTTCTAATAAAATTTTTAGGTCTTTTTTAAACTTCTCATTTAGTTGATGAAGTTTCAAATGACCAACAACATACTGAATTATCCTTCTCTTATGGTGTTTTTTCTCATTCAGAATATTCTTCATCAGATATTGACACTAACAAATCTACTTTTTTTTTTTAAATAGAGTACATTCATTCTTTGTTGAAAAGGTGTTGATTATTTTGGATATTAAAAGTAACTAGTTCTTTTGATTAAGACTAGCTAACATTTAAATTCTGCTTATTAACCTTCTGTGGTTTCTTCAGAGATTTTCTCCAGTTCCTGATACTAGGGAATGGAATAGGCCGGGAATTTCTTTTATTCCTTCTTTAAGGTTTTTAAATTGTATCCTTTGCCGGCAGTTAGTTTTAAGTTTTGAGGAAAGATTCCCCAAGTTAATGGTGTTATCTCTACTCTTGCTTAACATACTACTATTCCTATAGCAAATAGTATTTATTTTTTTCCTTCAGATGGGAAACTTGTATCTTATTTAAGGAAAATTATTTATTTTCAGGTACTTTTTTTAGACCTGTAATTTATTTGGCTGATGTTTCAACTGCTTCAACTTTCTGTTTGGATACTTTAGTGCAACAAGTATCGGATTATGATTTGTTTAGCATTGTTAAGTTGATCAACATGCTAATAATTTCATTTGTGTCGTCATTTTTTTGATATTTTCGCAAATGAGGTTTAATCTATGTCTTTAGCTATTTTAGCTAGAAGAACTTTGTGACTTCAATCTTGGAATGCTAATTTGATTTCTAAATTCCATATTTCTTTTTTTCCAAGTTAATCAATTATTTGGTTCACAATTGGATTTAATTCTTCGACTGTTACTCTGGGCTTCAAGATTGAGCTCTAAGACTAAATCTTAAGCTTATATTAGTTTTTGTTCTTACTAAGGAATGGAATCCTATTTCTTCCCCAAGTAACATGTTTATAATTGGAAGTTTTCTTCATTCAATTTAAGCCATTTTAAATATCAAAGTCAGCTCCCCAAATTTGCATGTAGGTGCGGTTCTTATTCCAGCTTAGCTGGTAAGGGGCAGGTTAAGACTTTTTAAAGATTGTTTGGTTCAATTCGGTCCAAACTTCTTAGATTTGGGTACAGAATAGGATTCAGAGTAAAACCGCCTGTGAGAAGTCTTTTTTTCTCTAACATATTCCAGCTATTTCAGTAAGGCTCACACTTTCCTGAAGTGTGTTTCAGACCTGTATGTATTGGGTACTTGTGAAGCGCGGCTGGTCACCCGTTGGGGCTCAAGGCGCTGCTCAGACCTGGAGTTTTCTGGGGTATTTATACCAGTTCCATTTTAGGAACAGGGTTTGGGGGTTTTATTCAAAACTATTCATTGTCCCAAAGATAGAAAAAAAAAATTGAATTGTCATAAGTGTACCATCTTTTAGAATGGTGTTTATATGGTCTATTCTGCCTTTTGGTCAGTGAGGGCATTATTTGCTTACAATAGATACAATAGATGCATATCTTCATTTTCTGTTTTTATTCAGATTATTTTCATTTTCTTAGATTCTCTTTTTTTGACAAGCATTACCAATTTGTTGCTTTTCCTTCTGGTCTAGAGACAGCTTTAAGAATCTTTTCAAGGTTCTCAGTGTTTCCTTATTTGGACGGTCTCGTGGTACTGGCTCAGTCTTTTCGTTCTGCGGAATCTCATACGATTCAACTTTTGTTGTTTCTTCAAGACATGGTTAGAGGATCTTTTTATCAAAAGCTCTTTGATTCCTCAGACAAGGGTCACCTTTTTTAGGTTTCCAGATAGATTGTGTCAATGTCTTTGTCTCTAACAAACAAGTGACAATTTTATTGGGTTCCGTTTGTCGGAACCTTCAGTCTCTATTATTTCCTTCAGTTGCTATATGCATGGAAGTTTTAGGTGTCATGGCTGCAGCATTTGATTCGATTCCCTTTGCTCATTTTCATAGGAAACTTTTCCAGTTTTTTATGCTGAATTAATGGTGCAGGGATTCTAGGATATCACTTTTTATATCTTTGAATCCCAATGTTCAACTATCTTTGACTTGGTGGTTAGATCACCATCATATAGTTCTACGGGTCTCTTCGGTTCATTCAACCTGGACCATGATCACTACAGACGCGAGTCTTTTAGGTTGGGAGGCTGTCTGGGGATCTCTGTCAGCACAAGGGGTTTGGAAATCTCAGGAGGCGAGATTACCAATCGATATTTTGGAACTCCGTGCATTTCTCAGAGTTCTTCAGTTTTGGCTTCTTTTTGAAGAAAGAGACGTTTGTTTTTCAGACAGACAATGTCACAACTGTGGCGTATGTCAATCATCAGGGTAGGACTCTCAGTCCTTAGGCTGTGAAAGAAGTATCTCGGATACTTGCTTGGGCTAAATCCAGCTCTTGTCTAATTTCTGCAGTCCATTTCCCAGGTATAGACAATTGGGAAGCGGATTATCTCTGTTTATCAAGCTTTACATCCGGGAGAATGGTCTCTTTACCCAGATGTGTTTTTTTCAAATTGTTCAGATGTGAGGGCTTCCAGAAATAGATCTGATGGCATCTCATCTAAACAAGGATCTTCCCAGGGGCCTATTCAGGTCCAGGGATCCTCAGGCGGAAGCAGTGTATGCATTGACACTTCCTTGGAGTTTTCAATCTGCCTATATTTTTTCGCCTCTGGTTCTTCTTTTTAGAGTGATTTTCAAAATCATCAGGGAGCAATCTTTTGTGTTGCTGGTGGCTCCAGCATGGCCACACAGGTTTTGGTATATGGTTCTTGTTCGGATGTCCAGTTGCCAATCTTGGACACTTCCATTAAGGCCAGACCTTATATCTTAACATTCGTTTTTTCCATCAGGAACTCAATTTATTAATTTGATGGTATGGAAATTTAACGCTTAGTACTTAGTCATAGAAGTTTCTCTGACTCAGTGATTAATACTATGTTGCAGGCTCATAAATCTGTGTCTAGTAAGATTTATTATCGAGTTTGGAAGATTTACATCTCATGATGCTCTTCTCATAAATTCTCTTGGCATTCTTTTAGAATTCCTAGGATTTTATAGTTTCTTCAGGATGGTTTGGATAAGGTGTTTTTGTCTGCAAGTTCTTTGAAAGGACAAATCTCTGCTTTTTCTGTGCTGTTTTCACAGAAAAATTTGCTAATCTTTCTGTTATTCATTGTTTTGTTCAGGCTTTGGTTCGTATCAAGCCTGTCATTAAGCCAATTTCTCCTCCTTTGAGTCTTAATTTGGTTCTGAGGGCTTTACAGGCTCTTCCGTTTGAGCATATGCTTTCTTTGGACATTAAAATTACTTTCATGGAACGTATTGTTCCTTTTAGACATCTCTTCAGCTAGAACAGTTTTTGAATTATCTGCTCTTTCTTGTGAGTATCCTTTTTCTGATTTTTCATCAGGATAAAGTGGTTTTGCTGTCTTCATTTTGATTTTTACCTTAGTTGTGAATTCTAACATTAGTAGAGGAATTATTGTCCTTTTCTTGTGTCCTAATCCTAAGAATTCTTTGGAAAGATTCTTACTTTCTTTGGATGTGGTAAGAGTTTTGAAATATTATGTTGAAGCTACTCAGATTTCAGAAAGACTTCTAGTCTATTTGTTATCTTTTCTGATTTTAGGAAAGGTCAGAAGGCTTCTGCCATTTCTTTGGCATCTTGGTTGAAGCTTTTGATTCATCATGCTTATTTGGAGTCGGGTTAATCCCCGCCTCAGAGGATTACGGCTCATTCTACTAGGTCAGTTTCTACTTCCTGGGCTTTTAAGAATGAAGCTTCTGTTGATCAGATTTGCAAAGCAACGACTTGGTCTTCTTTGCATACTTTTACTAAATTCTACCATTTTGGGGTTTTCTCTTCTTCAGAAGCAGTTTTTGGTAGAATAGTACTTCAGGCAGCTGTTTCAGTGTGATTCTTCTGCTTATAATTTCAGTTTTTTTCATTATAAAAATTTAAACTTTTGATTTGGGTTGTGGATTAATTTCTTTCATGTAATTAGCAAGAGTCCATGAGCTAGTGACGTATGGGATATACATTCCTACCAGGAGGGGCAAAGTTTCCCAAACCTCAAAATGCCTATAAATACACCCCTCACCACACCCACAAATCAGTTTTACAAACTTTGCCCCCTGTGGAGGTGGTGAAGTAAGTTTGTGCTAGATTCTACGTTGATATGCGCTCCGCAGCAGGTTGGAGCCCGGTTTTCCTCTCAGCGTGCAGTGAATGTCAGAGGGATGTGAAGAGAGTATTGCCTATTTGAATTCAATGATCTCCTTCTACGGGGTCTATTTCATAGGTTCTCTGTTATCGGTCGTAGAGATTCATCTCTTACCTCCCTTTTCAGATCGACGATATACTCTTATATATACCATTACCTCTACCTCTACTGATTCTCGTTTCAGTACTGGTTTGGCTTTCTACTACATGTAGATGAGTGTCCTGGGGTAAGTAAGTCTTATTTTTGTGACACTCTAAGCTATGGTTGGGCACTTTATATAAAGTTCTAAATATTTGTGTTTAAACATTTATTTGCCTTGATTCAGGATGTTCAATATTCCTTATTTCAGACAGTCAGTTTCATTATTTGGGATAATGCATTTGAATAATCAATTTTCTTACCTTAAAATTTGACTTTTTTCCCTGTGGGCTGTTAGGCTCGCGGGGGCTGAAAATGCTTCATTTTATTGCGTCATTCTTGGCGCTGACTTTTTTGGCGCAAAAATTTTCTTTGTTATTTCCGGCGTCGTACATATCGCCGGAAGTTGCGTCATTTTTGACGTTTTTGCGCCAAAAATGTTGGCGTTATCGGATGTGGCGTCATTTTTGGCGCTAAAAACATTTAGGCGCCAAATAATGTGGGCGTCTTTTTTGGCGCCAAAAAATATGGGCGTCATTATTGTCTCCACATTATTTGTCTCATTGTTTATTGCTTCTGGTTGCTAGAAGCTTGTTCACTGGCATTTTCTTCTGTTAAGTGTGATCAGTCCACGGGTCATCATTACTTCTGGGATATTACTCCTCCCCAACAGGAAGTGCAAGAGGATTCACCCAGCAGAGCTGCATATAGCTCCTCCCCTCTACGTCACTCCCAGTCATTCTCTTGCACCCAACGACTAGATAGGATGTGTGAGAGGACTATGGTGATTATACTTAGTTTTATATCTTCAATCAAAAGTTTGTTATTTTAAAATAGCACCGGAGTGTGTTATTACCTCTCTGGCAGAGTTTGAAGAAGAATCTACCAGAGTTTTTGCTATGATTTTAGCCGGAGTAGTTAAGATCATATTGCTGTTTCTCGGCCATCTGAGGAGAGGTAAACTTCAGATCAGGGGACAGCGGGCAGATGAATCTGCATAGAGGTATGTAGCAGCTTTTATTTTCTGACAATGGAATTGATGAGAAAATCCTGCCATACCGATATAATGTCATGTATGTATACTTTACACTTCAGTATTCTGGGGAATGGTACTTCACTAGAATTACACTGTAAGAATTACATAAAGCTGTTTAATAACTAGAAATTATGTTTAACGTTTTTGCTGGAATGTAAAATCGTTTTCATTTGCTGAGGTACTGAGTGAATAAATGTTTGGGCACTATTTTTCCACTTGGCAGTTGCTTAAATCTTTTTTCTGACAGTTTCTGTTCTCTCTCACTGCTGTGTGTGAGGGGGAGGGGCCGTTTTTTGGCGCTTTTGCTACGCATCAAATATTTCAGTCAGCAGCTCATTGTATTTCCTGCATGATCCGGTTCATCTGTACAGAGCTCAGGGGTCTTCAAAACTTATTTTGAGGGAGGTAATTTCTCTCAGCAGAGCTGTGAGAATTATAGTTGACTGAGATAAAAAACGTTTATTCTGTAATTTGTTTCCTGCTTTCAGAATTTGTTATCTTTGCTAATGGGATTAAGCCTTTGCTAAAGTTGTGTTGTTTACACTATAACTGTTTTCAATTTATTAATTTTCAACTGTCATAGATCTTCTGTGCTTCTTAAAGGCACAGTACGTTTTTAATATTATTCTAATTGAATTGTATTCCAAGTTGCAAGTTTATTTGCTAGTGTGTTAAACATGTCTGATTCAGAGGATGATACCTGTGTCATTTGTTGCAATGCCAAAGTGGAGCCCAATAGAAATTTATGTACTAACTGTATTGATGCTACTTTAAATAAAAGTCAATCTGTACAAATTGAACAAATTTCACCAAACAACGAGGGGAGAGTTATGCCGACTAACTCGCCTCACGTGTCAGTACCTGCATCTCCCGATCGGGAGGTGCGTGATATTGTAGCGCCGAGTACATCTGGGCGGCCATTACAAATCACATTACAGGATATGGCTACTGTTATGACTGAAGTTTTGGCTAAATTACCAGAACTAAGAGGTAAGCGTGATCACTCTGGGGTGAGAACAGAGTGCGCTGATAATATTAGGGCCATGTCAGACACTGCGTCACAGGTGGCAGAACATGAGGACGGAGAACTTCATTCTGTGGGTGACGGTTCTGATCCAAACAGACTGGATTCAGATATTTCAAATTTTAAATTTAAACTGGAAAACCTCAGTGTATTACTAGGGGAGGTGTTAGCGGCTCTGAATGATTGTAACACAGTTGCAATACCAGAGAAAATGTGTAGGTTGGATAAATATTTTGCGGTACCGGCGAGTACTGAGGTTTTTCCTATACATAAGAGACTTACTGAAATTGTTACTAAGGAGTGGGATAGACCCGGTGTGCCGTTCTCACCCCCTCCGATATTTAGAAAAATGTTTCCAATAGACGCCACCACACGGGACTTATGGCAAACGGTCCCTAAGGTGGAGGGAGCAGTTTCTACTTTAGCTAAGCGTACCACTATCCCGGTGGAGGATAGCTGTGCTTTTTCAGATCCAATGGATAAAAAATTAGAGGGTTACCTTAAGAAAATGTTTGTTCAACAAGGTTTTATATTGCAACCCCTTGCATGCATTGCGCCGATCACGGCTGCAGCGGCATTCTGGATTGAGTCTCTGGAAGAGAACATTAGTTCAGCTACTCTGATCGACATTACGGACAGGCTTAGAGTCCTTAAACTAGCTAATTCATTCATTTCGGAGGCCATAGTACATCTTACTAAACTTACGGCGAAGAATTCAGGATTCGCCATTCAGGCACGCAGGGCGCTGTGGCTAAAATCCTGGTCAGCTGATGTTACTTCTAAGTCTAAATTGCTTAATATACCTTTCAAAGGGCAGACCTTATTCGGGCCCGGGTTGAAAGAGATTATCGCTGACATTACAGGAGGTAAAGGCCATGCCCTGCCTCAGGACAAAGCCAAAGCTAAGGCTAGACAGTCTAATTTTCGTTCCTTTCGTAATTTCAAAGCTGGAGCAGCATCAACTTCCTCTGCACCAAGACAGGAAGGAGCTGTTGCTCGCTACAGACAAGGCTGGAAACCTAACCAGTCCTGGAACAAGGGCAAGCAGACCAGGAAACCTGCTGCTGCCCCTAAAACAGCATGAATTGAGGGCCCCCGATCCGGGATCGGATCTAGTGGGGGGCAGACTTTCTCTCTTCGCCCAGGCTTGGGCAAGAGATGTCCAGGATCCCTGGGCGCTAGAGATAATATCTCAGGGATACCTTCTGGACTTCAAATACTCTCCTCCAAGAGAGAGATTTCATCTGTCAAGGTTGTCAACAATCCAGACAAAGAAAGAGGCGTTTCTACGCTGCGTACAAGAGCTCTTGTTAATGGGAGTAATCCATCCTGTTCCACGATCGGAACAGGGACAGGGGTTTTACTCAAATCTGTTTGTGGTTCCCAAAAAAGAGGGAACTTTCAGACCAATCCTGGACTTAAAGATCCTAAACAAATTCCTAAGAGTTCCATCGTTCAAGATGGAGACTATTCGGACAATTTTACCTATGATCCAAGAGGGTCAGTACATGACCACTGTAAATTTAAAAGATGCCTACCTTCACATACCGATTCACAAAGATCATTACCGGTACCTAAGGTTTGCCTTCCTAGACAGGCATTACCAGTTTGTGGCTCTTCCATTCGGATTGGCTACAGCTCCAAGAATCTTCACAAAGGTTCTGGGTGCTCTTCTGGCGGTACTAAGACCGCGGGGAATCTCGGTAGCTCCATACCTAGACGACATTCTGATTCAAGCTTCAAGCTTTCAAACTGCCAAGTCTCATACAGAGTTAGTACTGGCATTTCTAAGGTCACATGGATGGAAGGTGAACGAAAAGAAAAGTTCACTCGTTCCACTCACAAGAGTTCCCTTCCTGGGGACTCTTATAGATTCTGTAGAAATGAAGATTTACCTGACAGAGGACAGGCTAACAAGACTTCAAAGTGCTTGCCGCACCCTTCATTCCATTCAACACCCGTCAGTGGCTCAATGCATGGAGGTAATCGGCTTAATGGTAGCGGCAATGGACATAGTACCCTTTGCACGCTTACACCTCAGACCACTGCAACTGTGCATGCTAAGTCAGTGGAATGGGGATTACTCAGACTTATCCCCTTCTCTGAATCTGGATCAAGAGACCAGAAATTCTCTTCTATGGTGGCTTTCTCGGCCACATCTGTCCAGGGGGATGCCATTCAGCAGACCAGACTGGACAATTGTAACAACAGACGCCAGCCTTCTAGGTTGGGGTGCCGTCTGGAATTCTCTGAAGGCTCAGGGACAATGGAGTCAGGAGGAGAGTCTCCTGCCAATAAACATTCTGGAATTGAGAGCAGTTCTCAATGCCCTCCTGGCTTGGCCCCAGTTGACAACTCGGGGGTTCATCAGGTTTCAGTCGGACAACATCACGACTGTAGCTTACATCAACCATCAGGGAGGGACAAGAAGCTCCCTAGCTATGATGGAAGTATCAAAGATAATTCGCTGGGCAGAGTCTCACTCTTGCCACCTGTCAGCAATCCACATCCCGGGAGTGGAGAACTGGGAGGTGGATTTCTTAAGTCGTCAGACTTTTCATCCGGGGGAGTGGGAACTCCATCCGGAGGTCTTTGCCCAAATACTTCGAAGTTGGGGCAAACCAGAGATAGATCTCATGGCGTCTCGACAGAACGCCAAGCTTCCTCGTTACGGGTCCAGATCCAGGGATCCAGGAGCAGTCCTGATAGATGCCCTGACAGCACCTTGGGACTTCAGGATGGCTTACGTGTTTCCACCCTTCCCGATGCTTCCTCGATTGATTGCCAGAATCAAACAAGAGAGAGCATCAGTGATTCTAATAGCTCCTGCGTGGCCACGCAGGACTTGGTATGCAGACCTGGTGGACATGTCATCCTGTCCACCTTGGTCTCTACCTCTGAAACAGGACCTTCTGATACAGGGTCCCTTCAAACATCAAAATCTAACTTCTCTGAAGCTGACTGCTTGGAAATTGAACGCTTGATTTTATCAAGACGTGGGTTTTCCGAGTCAGTTATTGATACCTTAATACAGGCTAGGAAGCCTGTTACCAGAAAGATTTACCATAAGATATGGCGTAAATACCTATATTGGTGTGAATCCAAAGGTTACTCTTGGAGTAAGGTTAGGATTCCTAGGATATTGTCTTTTCTACAAGAAGATTTAGAAAAGGGTTTATCTGCTAGTTCATTAAAGGGACAGATCTCAGCTCTGTCCATTCTGTTACACAAACGTCTGTCAGAAGTTCCTGACGTCCAGGCTTTTTGTCAGGCTTTGGCCAGGATTAAGCCTGTGTTTAAAACTGTTGCTCCACCATGGAGTTTAAACCTTGTTCTTAATGTTTTACAGGGCGTTCCGTTTGAACCCCTTCATTCCATTGATATAAAGTTGTTATCTTGGAAAGTTCTATTTTTAATGGCTATTTCCTCGGCTCGAAGAGTCTCTGAATTATCAGCCTTACATTGTGATTCTCCTTATTTGATTTTTCATTCGGATAAGGTAGTTCTGCGTACTAAACCTGGGTTCTTACCTAAGGTAGTTACTAACAGGAATATCAATCAAGAGATTGTTGTTCCTTCCTTGTGCCCAAATCCTTCTTCGAAGAAGGAACGTCTACTGCACAACCTGGATGTAGTCCGTGCTCTAAAATTTTACTTACAGGCAACTAAGGAATTTCGACAAACGTCTTCTCTGTTTGTCGTTTACTCTGGGCAGAGGAGAGGTCAAAAAGCTTCTGCTACCTCTCTTTCTTTTTGGCTTCGTAGCATAATTCGTTTAGCTTATGAGACTGCTGGACAGCAGCCTCCTGAAAGAATTACAGCTCATTCTACTAGAGCTGTGGCTTCCACTTGGGCCTTCAAGAATGAGGCCTCTGTTGAGCAGATTTGCAAGGTTGCAACTTGGTCTTCGCTTCATACTTTTTCCAAATTTTACAAATTTGACACTTTTGCTTCATCGGAGGCTATTTTTGGGAGAAAGGTTCTTCAGGCAGTGGTTCCTTCTGTATAAAGAGCCTGCCTATCCCTCCCGTCATCCGTGTACTTTTGCTTTGGTATTGGTATCCCAGAAGTAATGATGACCCGTGGACTGATCACACTTAACAGAAGAAAACATAATTTATGCTTACCTGATAAATTCCTTTCTTCTGTAGTGTGATCAGTCCACGGCCCGCCCTGTTTTTAAGGCAGGTAAATATTTTTTAATTTATACTCCAGTCACCACTTCACCCTTGGCTTTTCCTTTCTCGTTGGTCCTTGGTCGAATGACTGGGATTGACGTAGAGGGGAGGAGCTATATGCAGCTCTGCTGGGTGAATCCTCTTGCACTTCCTGTTGGGGAGGAGTAATATCCCAGAAGTAATGATGACCCGTGGACTGATCACACTACAGAAGAAAGGAATTTATCAGGTAAGCATAAATTATGTTTTTTCCCATTCCTGAAACTGTCATTTAAGGAATTTGATCAATTTTGCTTTATATGTTGTTTTTTCTTTTACATATTGCAAGATGTCTCAGATTGAGCCTGAATCAGAAGATACTTCTGGAAAATCGCTGCTTGATGCTGGATCTACCAAAGCTAAGTGTATTTGCTGTAAACTTATGGTATCTGTTCCTCCAGCTGTTGTTTGTAATGAATGTCATGACAAACTTGTTAATGCAGATAATATTTCCTTTAGTAATGTTACATTACCTGTTGCTGTTCCATCAACATCTAATACTCAGTGTTCCTGTTAACATAAGAGATTTTGTTTCTAAATCCATTAAGAAGACTATGTCTGTTATTCCTCCTTCTAGTAAACGTAAAAGGTCTTTTAAAACTTCTCATTTTTCAGATGAATTTTTAAATGAACATCATCATTCTGATAATGATTCCTCTGGTTCAGAGGATTCTGTTTCAGAGATTGATGATGATAAATCTTCATATTTATTCAAAATGGAATTTATTCGTTCTTTACTTAAAGAAGTCTTAATTGCATTAGAAATAGAGGATTCTGGTCCTCTTGATACTAAATCTAAACGTTTAAATAAGGTTTTTAAATCTCCTGTAGTTATTCCAGAAGTTTTTCCTGTCCCTGATGCTATTTCTGAAGTAATTTCCAGGGAATGGAATAATTTGGGTAATTCATTTACTCCTTCTAAACGTTTTAAGCAATTATATCCTGTGCCATCTGACAGATTAGAGTTTTGGGACAAAATCCCTAAGGTTGATGGGGCTATCTCTACTCTTGCTAAACGTACTACTATTCCTACGGCAGATAGTACTTCCTTTAAGGATCCTTTAGATAGAAAAATTGAATCCTTTCTAAGAAAAGCTTACTTATGTTCAGGTAATCTTCTTAGACCTGCTATATCTTTAGCGGATGTTGCTGCAGCTTCAACTTTTTGGTTGGAAGCTTTAGCGCAGCAAGTGACAGATCATAATTCTCATAGCATTGTTAATCTTCTTCAACATGCTAATAATTTTATTTGTGATGCCATCTTTGATATCATTAGGGTTGATGTCAGGTATATGTCTCTAGCTATTTTAGCTAGAAGAGCTTTATGGCTTAAAACTTGGAATGCTGATATGTCTTCCAAGTCAACTTTGCTTTCCCTTTCTTTCCAGGGTAATAAATTATTTGGTTCACAGTTGGATTCCATTATTTCAACTGTTACTGGGGGGAAAGGAACTTTTTTACCACAGGATAAAAAATCTAAAGGTAAATTTAGGTCTACTAATCGTTTTCGTTCCTTTCGTCACAATAAGGAACAAAAGCCTGATCCTTCCCCTACAGGAGCGGTATCAGTTTGGAAACCATCTCCAGTCTGGAATAAATCCAAGCCTTTTAGAAAGCCAAAGCCAGCTCCCAAGTCAACATGAAGGTGTGGCCCTCATTCCAGCCCAGCTGGTAGGGGGCAGATTACGATTTTTCAAAGAAATTTGGATCAATTCGATTCACAATCTTTGGATTCAGAACATTGTTTCACAAGGGTACAGAATAGGCTTCAAGATAATGCCTCCTGCAAGAAGATTTTTTCTTTCCCGTGTCCCAGTAAATCCAGTGAAGGCTCAAGCATTTCTGAAATGTGTTTCAGATCTAGAGTTAGCTGGAGTAATTGTGCCAGTTCCAGTTCTGGAACAGGGGCTGGGGTTTTACTCAAATCTCTTTATTGTACCAAAGAAGGAGAATTCCTTCAGACCAGTTCTGGATTTAAAAATATTGAATCATTATGTAAGGATACCAACATTCAAAATGGTAACTATAAGGACTATTCTGCCTTTTGTTCAGCAAGGGCATTATATGTCCACAATAGATTTACAGGATGCATATCCCGATTCATCCAGATTGCTATCAGTTTCTGAGATTCTCTTTCCTAGACAAGCATTACCAGTTTGTGGCTCTGCCGTTTGGCCTAGCAACAGCTCCAAGGATTTTTACAAAGGTTCTCGGTGCCCTTCTGTCTGTAATCAGAGAACAGGGTATTGTGGTATTTCCTTATTTGGACGATATCTTGGTACTTGCTCAGTCTTCACATTTAGCAGAATCTCATACGAATCGACTTGTATTGTTGCTTCAAAAACATGGTTGGAGGATCAACTTACCAAAAAGTTCATTGATTCCTCAGACAAGGGTAACCTTTTTTTGGTTTCCAGATAGATTCAGTGTCCATGACTCTGTCTCTGACAGACAAGAGACGTCTAAAATTGGTTTCAGCTTGTCGAAACCTTCAGTCTCAATCATTCCCTTCGGTAGCCTTATGCATGGAAATTCTAGGTCTTATGACTGCTGCATCGGACGCGATCCCCTTTGCTCGTTTTCACATGCGACCTCTTCAACTCTGTATGCTGAACCAGTGGTGCAGGGATAATACAAAGATATCTCAATTAATATCTTTAAAACCGATTGTACGACACTCTCTGACGTGGTGGACAGACCACCATCGTTTAGTTCAGGGGGCTTCTTTTGTTCTTCCGACCTGGACTGTGATTTCAACAGATGCAAGTCTGACAGGTTGGGGAGCTGTTTGGGGGTCTCTGACAGCACAAGGGGTTTGGGAATCTCAGGAGGTGAGATTACCAATCAACATTTTGGAACTCCGTGCAATTTTCAGAGCTCTTCAGTCATGGCCTCTTCTAAAGAAAGAGTCGTTCATTTGTTTTCAGACGGACAATGTCACAACCGTGGCATATGTCAATCATCAAGGAGGGACTCACAGTCCTCTGGCTATGAAAGAAGTATCTCGAATACTGGTATGGGCGGAATCCAGCTCCTGTCTAATTTCTGCGGTTCATATCCCAGGTATAGACAATTGGGAAGCGGATTATCTCAGTCGCCAAACGTTACATCCAGGCGAATGGTCTCTTCACCCAGAGGTATTTCTTCAGATTGTTCAAATGTGGGGACTTCCAGAAATAGATCTGAAGGCTTCTCATCTAAACAAGAAACTTCCCAGGTATCTGTCCAGATCCAGGGATCATCAGGCATTGGCAGTGGATGCATTGTCACTTCCTTGGAAGTATCATCCTGCCTATATCTTTCCGCCTCTAGTTCTCCTTCCAAGAGTGATTTCCAAGATTCTAAAGGAGTGCTCATTTGTTCTGCTGGTGGCTCCAGCATGGCCTCACAGGTTTTGGTATGCGGATCTTGTCCGGATGGCCACTTGCCAACCGTGGACTCTTCCATTAAGACCAGACCTTCTATCGCAAGGTCCTTTTTTCCATCAGGATCTCAAATCCTTAAATTTGAAGGTATTTCTCAGTCATTGAGGTTTCTCTGACTCAGTAATTAATACTATGCTACAGGCTCGTAAATCTGTATCTAGGAAGATATATTATCGAGTCTGGAAGATTTACATTTCTTGGTGGTGTTCTCATCATTTTTCTTGGCATTCTATTAGAATTCCTAGAATTTTACAGTTTCTTCAGGATGGTTTGGATAAAGGTTTGTCTGCAAGTTCCTTGAAAGGACAAATCTCTGCTCTTTCTGTTCTTTTCCACAGAAAGATTGCTAGTCTTCCTGATATTCATTGTTTTGTACAGGCTTTGGTTCGTATAAAACCTGTTATTAAGTCAATTTCTCCTCCTTGGAGTTTGAATTTGGTTCTGGGGGCTCTTCAAGCTTCTCCGTTTGAACCTATGCATTCGCTGGACATTAAATTACTTTCTTGGAAAGTTTTGTTTCTTTTGGCCATCTCTTCTGCTAGAAGAGTTTCTGAATTATCTGCTGTGACAGACCCTTCTGTCAGGACTGAAAGAGTTAACTGTGTTTAGCTTTAAGAATCTAATTTATAAAGACAGGTTTTCTGGCCTCAGCTATTGTGTGCTATAATTACATTTAAGTAATAAACAGGCCATTGTTTAATCACCCTCAGAGAACAGAGGCTAGGTGATAAGACAAGCCAAATGTGTTTAAGTTGTTATCTGCCTAAGTAAAGTATTTAAGTAATATAATTCTATTGTATCATGTCAAGGGCGCTTCTCCCTTTTATCTAATGTACAACATTCTTTCAACCCCCATCTGAGGGGGGGTCAAAAACCTGTATAAATCTGTGTGCTGCCTTCAAATAAAGTTGTCATTCTGTTTTAAACCTGAAACTGGCTGGGTTGTGAATTGCTGATTGTCTATGCAGGACATTGTTCATCTGGGGTTAACCCTTGGTACACAGTTGGTACCGTAACATTGGTGGCAAGCGACGGAATGAACCTTATCGCCCAGAAGAGCAACTACACATGCCAGTAACCTCAGGAAGAGGGGGATTATTACAATACTGACTAAGATGGAAAGAGTACCAGGGACAGAAGGAACCAATGGGCCCAGCATAGCAGACAGAACCCCCGCAGAAGCAAGCTTTGATCGGGCGGTTAAAATAAGACTGGCACATTATGGCCCCAACCCATCTGCGGAAATTATCGACCGGGTCATAGCAGCTGTGGAGGCCAACCTACTTCGCCAAAGCGGCGCTGCAGCAAACCCAGTGGAAAAGAGAAAAGTAAATTTTGCAGCTTTTAAAAACTTCCTGGAAACAGAAGGAGAGATTGATGGGTACCTTGCGGATTTTGAGAGACAATGTGCACTACACCAGGTACCCGCAGAGGACTGGGTCACGATATTATCCGGAAAATTATCCGGCCGGGCCAGAGAGGCTTTTCGGGCCATTCCAGATGAGGAAGTCAGGGATTATAATACTGTAAAAGAGGCTCTGCTCTCCAGGTATGCGGTTACACCGGAGGCATACCGGAGGCGGTTCAGAGACACTGTTAAATTGGCTGGTGATTCCTACCTTGAGTGGGCATGTAAGGTGCACCGCACAGCATCTCACTGGATAGCGGGGTGCCAAGCCGTATCTGGGGAAGAGGTGCTGCAGCTATTCCTGTTGGAACATTGCTTCGACAAGTTACCCGCAGGAGTTCGAGAGTGGGTTCGGGACCGTAAACCCTCCACCCTGCATGAAGCGGCTCGCTTGGCAGATGAGTATACGGATGCCCGCAAACTGGACACTGCTACCACTAAGCCCCCTGCCAGAGTGGAGTACAGACCCCCAGTCACCCCAGCACCTGCCAGTTACCAACCCCCAGCACACCGCTATACCACACGGTCTCGGGCCACGAACTACCCTCAGAGAGCCTGGTCCAATTCGCGGGGCTACTCGCAACCTATTCGGTGCTTTGGATGTAAGCAACTAGGGCACAAAAGACCAGAGTGTCCCCTAAACGCAGCGAACCAAGCACAGTCCTGGAGAAGACCCGCTAGCGGAATCCCACGTAATCCTCAGCCTGCGGCCCGCTATGTAGAGGCGCAAGAATGCTGGGGCATCCTACATGAGGCAGACCTTGTGCAAGCTGCCCACCGGAATAACCGGCAACTGGTTAAAGTGAATGGGAAGGAGGTCAGTGGTCTACGGGATACTGGTGCTACCATGACCTTGCTTCGAAAGAACTTGGTGTCTGAGAAACAGCACACAGGAGACACTGTGGCTGTGAGGGTAGCAGGGGGCACTGTGTTCCGCCTGCCTGTTGCCAGGGTGCATTTGGATTGGGGAGGGGGCGCTAGACCTGTGAATGTGGGGGTCATGAAGGATTTACCAGCTGATGTTCTCCTTGGAAATACCTTGGTCCCCCTTGTTTCTGCCTATGCTCCCATGGGTCCCGCTGATGTTAACCCTGTGACTACCCGTGCTCAGATCCGTGCAGCAGAGACTGACCCCCCTGCTGCTAAGCCCCAGGACGCTGAGCTCAGTAAATCTCTATCCGCTATTGATATGTGGGAGTCACGTTACAATGCGCTGATGAAGGAGAAGAGTCACGTAGAGGATAAAATGGTCACGTTAAATAATCATGTAACAGTGCTAGCGGGAGAGAAGAGGAGTGCAGAGGAAAAAGCACGTTTAGAACAGGAATCTCTGCTAGACAAGCTGCACCGACAGACTGCAGAAAACACCAGCTTGAGAGTGGAACATGAAACATTAAGGACAAACTTAGTGACACTGGAGGAGAAGCTGACGCTGGCTCATAGGGAGGTGCAGCAACTCAAGTGCACCCTATGTCAGTATGAAGGGATTGTGGATACCTATAAAGAGCAGGTACAAAAACCACGTAAAGAAGCCGATGATATTTTGAAGGACTGTTTAGCCCTAGTCGGGGCACTGAAGAGGTTGAACCCTTATTTATACAGACAGGGATTCTCTCTCATAACGGGAATACAGATGGATTGTCCCAGCAAACTGACATGCCTACCACCTCCTAGTCCGGTCATCCCCAGGTTGACCCGCAAAAGGGTCAAGCCGGGTCTGCCGGAGTGTTCCACAAGGGGGGAGCTATGTGACAGACCCTTCTGTCAGGACTGAAAGAGTTAACTGTGTTTAGCTTTAAGAATCTAATTTATAAAGACAGGTTTTCTGGCCTCAGCTATTGTGTGCTATAATTACATTTAAGTAATAAACAGGCCATTGTTTAATCACCCTCAGAGAACAGAGGCTAGGTGATAAGACAAGCCAAATGTGTTTAAGTTGTTATCTGCCTAAGTAAAGTATTTAAGTAATATAATTCTATTGTATCATGTCAAGGGCGCTTCTCCCTTTTATCTAATGTACAACATTCTTTCAACCCCCATCTGAGGGGGGGTCAAAAACCTGTATAAATCTGTGTGCTGCCTTCAAATAAAGTTGTCATTCTGTTTTAAACCTGAAACTGGCTGGGTTGTGAATTGCTGATTGTCTATGCAGGACATTGTTCATCTGGGGTTAACCCTTGGTACACAGTTGGTACCGTAACATCTGCTCTTTCTTGTGAGTCTCCTTTTCTGATTTTTTCATCAGGATAAGGCTGTGTTGCGAACTTCTTTTAAATTTTTACCTAAGGTTGTGAATTCTAACAACATTAGTAGAGAAATTGTGGTTCCTTCATTGTGTCCTAATCCTAAGAATTCTAAGGAAAGATCGTTGCATTCTTTGGATGTAGTTAGAGCTTTGAAATATTATGTTGAAGCTACTAAAAATTTCCGAAAGACTTCTAGTCTATTTGTTATCTTTTCCGGTTCTAGGAAAGGTCAGAAGGCCTCTGCCATTTCTTTGGCGTCTTGGTTAAAGTCTTTGATTCATCATGCTTATGTCGAGTCGGGTAAAACTCCGCCTCAAAGGATTACAGCTCATTCTACTAGGTCAGTTTCTACTTCCTGGGCGTTTAGGAATGAAGCTTCGGTTGATCAGATTTGCAAAGCAGCAACTTGGTCTTCTTTGCATACTTTTACTAAATTCTACCATTTTGATGTGTTTTCTTCTTCTGAAGCAGTTTTTGGTAGAAAAGTACTTCAGGCAGCTGTTTCAGTTTGAATCTTCTGCTTATAATTTCAGTTTTTTCATTATAAGATTTAAACTTTGTTTTGGGTGTGGATTATTTTCAGCGGAATTGGCTGTCTTTATTTTATCCCTCCCTCTCTAGTGACTCTTGCGTGGAAGATCCACATCTTGGGTAGTCATTATCCCATACGTCACTAGCTCATGGACTCTTGCTAATTACATGAAAGAAAACATAATTTATGTAAGAACTTACCTGATAAATTCATTTCTTTCATATTAGCAAGAGTCCATGAGGCCCACCCTTTTTATGGTGATTATAATTTTTTGTATAAAGCACAATTATTCCAATTCCTTATTTTTTTATGCTTTCGCACTTTTTTCTTATCACCCCACTTCTTGGCTATGCGTTAAACTGATTTGTGGGTGTGGTGAGGGGTGTATTTATATGCATTTTGAGGTTTGGGAAACTTTGCCCCTCCTGGTAGGAATGTATATCCCATACGTCACTAGCTCATGGACTCTTGCTAATATGAAAGAAATGAATTTATCAGGTAAGTTCTTACATAAATTATGTTTTTTTCAGCGGAATTGGCTGTCTTTATTTTATCCCTCCCTCTCTAGTGACTCTTGCGTGGAAGTTCCATATCTTGGGTATCTGCTATCCCATACGTCACTAGCTCATGGACTCTTGCTAATTACATGAAAGAAAACATAATTTATGTAAGAACTTACCTGATCAATTCATTTCTTTCATATTAGCAAGAGTCCATGAGGCCCACCCTTTTTTGTGGTGGTTATGATTTTTTTGTATAAAGCACAATTATTCCAATTCCTTATTTTTGATGCTTTCGCTCCTTTCTTATCACCCTACTTCTTGGCTATTCGTTAAACTGAATTGTGGGTGTGGTGAGGGGTGTATTTATAGGCATTTTAAGGTTTGGGAAACTTTGCCCCTCCTGGTAGGAATGTATATCCCATACGTCACTAGCTCATGGACTCTTGCTAATATGAAAGAAATGAATTTATCAGGTAAGTTCTTACATAAATTGTGTTTTTTGTGCATTCCTGTAGCTACTGAAACATCATTTATGGAGGAGTATAGGAATCTTATCCTTGTGCTTTCTGTTCAGCAGGCCCTCCTAAGCCACCTATAACTATTTCTTATAAGAGAAGAATTGAGGACGAGGAGGAGGACTATGATTCCGAGATGGAAGATTTTATAGATGATGGAGGAGAGTCCCAGGATGAAATCTCCAGGCATATAAGGGAAATCTTTGGCTATGATAGGAATAAGTAAGTAGAACATACTGCATATGCCACACATTTATTTTTTATTTCATATGTTGATCCAAAAAATATCTAAAACTTGTAATGAAATAGTTCATTTTTACTGCTTTACCATCATTAGTCTGGCCAGTAAGTGACATTAAACCCAAATTGTCTCTTTCATGATTCAGATAGACATTGCAATTTTAAACATCGTTCCAGTTTACATCTTTTGTTTAAATTGTTTTGTTCTTTTGGTATCCTTTGTTTAAATTGATCATTTGGACCTGCAATTTAGGAAATTAGTGACTTAAAGGGATGGTCAGGTTAAAAGTAAACTCATGATTTAGATAGGGCATGCGATTTTAAACAACTTTCCAATTTACTTTTATCATTACATTTGATTTGTTCTCTTGGTATTCTTTGTTGAAAGCTAAACCTAGGTAGGCTCATATGCTAATTTCTAAGCCATTGAAGGCTGCCTCTTATCTCAGTGCATTTTGACAATTTTTTTACAGCTCTAGTTCGTGTGTGTTGTATAGATAAAATTGTGCTCACCCCTGTGTTATTTGAGTCAGCACTGATTGACTAAAATGCAAGTCTTTCAAAAGTACTGAGAAAAGGGGCAGTCGGCAGAGGCTTAGATACAAGGTAATCACAGAGGTAGTAACTGTATTAATATAACTGAGATAAGGAGCGGTCTGCAGAGGCTTAGATACAAGGTAATCAGAGGTAAAAAGTATATTAATATAACTGAGATAAGGGGCAGTCTGCAGAGGCTTAGATACAGGGTAATCAGAGGTAAAAAGTATATTAATATAACTGATGTCAGTATATGGCTGGGTTATAATACAATATATTTAATAATTATTCTTTAAAATAAACTCCCAATAAAGATGCATATACAAAACAATAAAATTAATGTAAATTCCTAAATTCTTTATATTAGTTTAAATTTATAGACACATTGAAATATATTTATAGAAAACCAGATGAATCAAACTATACACATTTAAACTATTATAATATGCTATGCAAAGATCATAAAAATTACCTTATTCGCAATTGAATTTCATTAAGATACCACAATGAAATATCACAGTATGGGTCACTAACTTCCAGACAACTATATTTTAACTATTTCGCCCACAAATGATTCTATACACTCTAATTAAAACACCAGAAGTTATATATATATTCTAAATGTAAACAGACAGTTTATATGCCAATTTATCTAAGCTGAAATTAATTCTTAATTATCTACAAATAAGACAAAGTCTAAATTATATTTATATATTTGCAAAGATAAATTACTTGGCATACAAAAGGCAAACTTAAAGGACCAGTCAACACAGTAGATTTGCATAATCAACAAATGCAAGATAACAAGACAATACAATAGCACTTAGTCTGAACATCAAATGAGTAGTAGATTTTTTTTTTCTGACAATTTTAAAAGTTATCTTTTTCCACTCCCCCTGTACCATGTGACAGCCATCAGCCATTCACAAATGCATACACTTACCATGTGACAGCCATCAGCCATTCACAAATGCATACACACTTATTCTTGCACATGCTCAGTAGGAGCTGGTGACTCAAAAAGTTTAAATATAAAAAAAAAATGTTTGTTAATGGAAGTAAATTGGAAAGTTTTTTAAACTTGCATGCTCTATCTGAATAATGAAAGTTTAATTTTGATTGCGTGTCCCTTTAAAGCTATACAGGACTATGAATGTAAGCTAAAATACAAAATACCCTTTTAAAATTACTAACTACAATTTGACTATAGTCTTAGAATACCTTTTGATTTTAGCAATAATGAGTGTATTTGCTTTAAAATATCAAATTATAGAATTCATACATTACCAACATGAGCCAATTTAGTATTCCAATATTCCTTGTTTTACCTCATATGAAAATAAGGGTATTTGCAATTCGGATAAGAAAAAGTAGCCCAATTTGCTTAAAAGTGACTCCAGAATTCAGTAAAAAGTCAGCAGCCTCCCTTTTTTCTCCTCTTGCATTCAGCTTATATATCTTAATCATTGGTGAAACGATATGATAGGCCCTTCGGAAGTTTGTCTCGGATTGGCCCCCGGAGTCTGTCCTTGGTCCGCCCTGAAATATTTGATTGGCTATTTGGTTTTACATGTGTTCTAATAGATAATTCATTTGGTTGTCATAACAGTTTTAATCCCCTAGGGCAGAGCTTTCCAAACTTTTCATGTTGGTGACACACTTTTTAGACCTAAATCATTTCGCGACACAGTAATTAATTCAGTTGTACTAGCAAAAAGGAGGTTAAACTAACTTGTTTTAAGAGATACGGACACATACATAAATTATATAATAATGAAATGTTTTTACAAGTAACAGTATGTATGTGCAAGAATTAAAAAAGTTTAATAACACCAATATCTACTTACTATTTTAATGGGATATATGAGGTTGATGGGATGAACACAGTTTCTGAATATTTGGTGGAATATAAGATAAAGACATTTGCATTTCATCATCAAGCATTTTTAAGCTTCCACTTCCTATCCATATATCAAGAGCAGGAGCAGTAACGCACTAATGGGAGCTAGTTGCAATAAAACCCCACTGTGACTTCTGACTTAAGCTCAGCGTTTAAGCTGCCACCCTCAGAGCTCCGTGAGTCCGATTGACTACTGTCTGCGCTGCAAACACACTGCTGTCCCACTCACTGATTACACATGCAGTCACGAGCCAATTAAGGAGACTTCACCTGCAGTCAGGAGCCAATGTCCCGCCAATGGGAATAGTTTCAGTTCCCACTGAGCTGCGCCAATTGGTTAAAATGATCGGTGACCCACTAGGTATAAATCACGTGTCAACCATGTGATATGTGTAGCAGGCAGGCAGAAAGTCGGAAACCAAAAAAATTAAAATTTAAAAAAAATTGTGCTGAAGCAGGGACACACCTACACACTGCTGCCGACACACTAGTGTGTCCCGACACACAGTTTGGAAAGCACTGCCCTAGGGGGAAGCAGACAACCGCAAATGTCCTCACCATCAATATTGCTAACAATGTAATACATCCTTATAAAGGGATTATTTAAAGGGACACTAAACCCCAAATTTTTCTTTCATGATTAAGATAGAGAATACAATTTTAAACATCATTCCACTTTTCTTCTATTATCTAATTTGCTTTATTCTTTAGATAGCCTTTGTTGAAGAAATAACTATGCATATGTGTGAGCCAATCACATGAGGCATCTATGGGCAGCACCCAATCAGTAGCTACTGTCCCTATCTAGATATGCTTTTCAGCAAAGAATATCAAGAGAATGAAGCAAATTAGATAATTGAAGTAAATTAGAAAGTTGTTTACAATTGCATGCTCTATCTGAATTATGAAAGAGAAAATGTGGGTTTTATGTCCCTTTAAACTATTTTACTTCCTTGTATTAATCATTTACAATATTAATTATAGATGGGGTAATATAATGTCATTTTTCTGATTACACCAATACCAAATACAGTATGTTTCTAGTGACCATATTAATAAACAATTACACTATCAATCATTTGCTCTCCCCCAGAATCACATCATTCAACATCCTGCCATTGCATCTCAATAGGAATGCAATATATTTCATACTTCCAATGAATTTTGAATGCATGGAGTACAAGATGCAGGTCTGAAATGAAAATAATAGTGTTAATAATTTTGAGACATTTTGAATCCTTAAGACATAGGTTGACATGTTAAAATCTTAACTCTAAGGTTTCCACAGGGGCCCCGGGCAAAAATTAGGGAAGGGTCCCACACTGTCTCACAATGACCCAAATTTTTTAAAATGTATGCAAATGAACATGGTAGCTTCCCTGCCCTGCGCCTCAGGCCCCCCAACCTCCAGGACCATGACCCCCCAACCTCCAGGACCATGACCCCCAAAGGCCAGAGACAGGGCCCCCAGCCTCCAGGGCTAGATTCCATACTCTATGGCCCTCACAGTCACAGATCCCCGGCAGGCCCCTTCCCCACTCTAGGACCCCCCAGAAGAAAAAAACACATCCAGGAACAAGGCCCCATACTGTGGCTTGGGCCCCCACTAAATCCACACTTAACTGCTTAGTAACCGATAAGGCAGCTGTCAGCCCTAGCTTAAGCAGCACACCAGGAGCCATGTAAATGCCATTTGTGGGCCCCCTGACATGCTGGGCCCTCGGCCCAGGTCCTATTTGCCCGGCTGATCAGTCCGCTCCTGGGCTTCCAGCTTTCTAGGCCTAGATGATCTCCCAGATTTTTATATTCGTATTTAATATGTTGTCTGAATATATATATATGTGTATATATGTATATATGTGTATATATATATATATATATATATATATATATATATATATATATATATGTATATGTATATATGTATATGTATATGTATATATGTATATGTATATATGTGTGTATATATATATATATATATATATATATATATATACACACACACACACACACACACACACACACACACACACACACACACACACACACACACACACACACACACACACACACCCCGGGTTACAGACATCCGACTTGAGTACAACTCGTACTTACAAACGGAGACAACAAAGCTTTATCGCCAATCCTTCTTTCCAGGATAACCCAAAATACCCAAATCCAATTGTCACAAGGACAGAAAGTGATGTGAAATGTTCTGAACAGGGGCACAGATAGCAAAACAAACTTTTCCCTATGCTATCCAAAACTAAAAAAAAATGTTTGGCTAGAGTTTTACCCAAAAAAAAGTGCCTGTTCCAACTTACATACAAATTCAACTTAAGAACAAACCTACAGAACCTATCTTGTTCGTAACCTATTCATTTGAGTATCTTTACTACATAAAGATTATTTTTATATATATATATATATATATATATATATATATAATTTCTTTATCTGAGATTTAGTTTTCTCATGTCTGTAGGTAACTGGAGTTCAAGCATCCTATGTGTATTTAGATCTCAGCAGGACTAATTTATCATGTAGGTGGTAAAACTACAATTCTTTGCATGTTTGTATATTCAATCACTCCCACAGACGGACCGTCTATTGCTCACAGGGGGCTTGTGAGTTCATTACTCATCTTGGGCAGGAAGTCAATATATGGGCATACACTTCTGAGGCTCCATCATGCTAATTTTATTTTGAAGTAATTTGTTTTTCTTTGAAGTGACTGCCTGAGCTTAACTAGACCAAATGTCTTCCCTTTGTCCTCACCTGGATGTATTGTAATTTTGCATATTGAGTGGTGGAGGATTGAATTGTGGTCAGTCAGGCATCTAATGTCTTTTATAGGCAGTTTCCCAAAACAAATAAAAAAATTAGTTCTTGGTCTTATCACAAATCTATGTGTAGATAAAGATACATACATTAATATATTATTTAATAATACTCAGATATCCTGACACTTAGATAAGGGCGGCGTCTGCAGAGTCTTAGATACAAGGTAATCACAGAGGTAATATGTGTATTAATATAACTGAGATACGGGGCAGTCTGCAGAGGTTTAATTACAAGGTAATCACAGAGGTAAAAAGTATATAACTGAGATAAGGGGCAGTCTAAAGAGGCTTAGGTACAAAGTAATCACAGAGGTAAAAAGTATATTAATATAACTGAAATAAGGGGCATTCTGCAGAGGCTTAGATAAAGGGAATCAGAGGTAAATATTATATTAATAAAACTAAGATAAGGGGGCAGTCTGTAGAGGGTTATATACAAGGTAATCACAGAGGTAAAAAGTATATTTCTATAACTGAGATAAGGGAGCAGTCTGCAGAGGCTTAGATACAAGGTAATCACAGGTAAAAAGTATATTAATATAACTGAGATAAGGAGCAGTCTGCAGAGGTTTAATTACAAGGTAATCACAGGTAAAAAGTATTAATATAACTGAGATAAGGAGCAGTCTGCAGAGGTTTAATTACAAGGTAATCACAGAGGTAAAAAGTATATAACTTAGATAAGGGTGCAGTCTAAAGAGGCTTAGATACAAGGTAATCACAGAGGTAAAAAGTATATTAATATAACTGAGATAAGGGAGCAGTCTGCAGAGGCTTAGATACAAGGTAATCACAGAGGTAAAACGTATATTAATATAACTGAAATAAGGGGCAGTCTGCAGAGGCTTAGATACAAGGTTATCACAGAGGTAAAAAGTATATTAATATAACTGAGATAAGGGAGCAGTCTTCAGAGGCTTATATACAAAGTAATCACAGGTAAAAAGTATATTAATATAACTGAGATAAGGGGCAGTCTGCAGAGGCTTAGATACAGGGTAATCAGAGGGAAAAAGTATATTAATATAACTGAGATAAGGAGCAGTCTGCAGAGGCTTAGAAACAAGGTAATCACAGAGGTAAAAAGTATATTAACCCCTTAACGACCGAGGACGTGCAGGGTACGTCCTCAAAAAAAAGGCAGTTAACGCCTGAGGACGTACCCTGCACGTCCTCGGTGTGGAAAGCAGCTGGAAGCGATCCTGCTCGCTTCCAGATGCTTTCCGGTTATTGCAGTGATGCCTCGATATGGAGGCATCCTGCAATAACCTTAAATGGCCATCCGGTGCAGAGAGAGCCACTCTGTGGCCCTCTCTGCACCGGACATCGATGGCCGGTATCGTTGGTGGGTGGGAACGGACTTGGGAGGCGGGTGGGCGGCCATCGATGCGCCGTGTAATGTGCAGGGGGGCGGGATCGGGGGCGCGCATGTGAGCGCGCGCGTGCACGGGGGGCGGCGGGCGGCAGGCGGGCGCGTGCACGGGGCGGGAGCGGGAGGGAACCGCTGCACTACAGAAAAAAAAATCTGAAATAGCTATAATAAATAAGAAAAGAATAATGTTTCTAAGTGATCTGCAAATGGTGGGAGGTTGGGGGGGGGGGACAGCTACACTACAGAAAAGGGGATTTTTAAAAAAAAAAAGATTTTTTTTTTTACTAAACTGGGTACTGGCAGACAGCTGCCAGTACCCAAGATGGCGCCCGCTAAGGCAGAGGGGGAGGGTTAGAGAGCTGTTTGGTGTGGGATCAGTGAGGTTGGGGGCTAAGGGGGATACTACAAAGCAGCATATATAAATATGCTAAAAAAAAAACCTAAAAAACCCCACAAATATATCTTTTATTTTAGTACTGGCAGAGTTTCTGCCAGTACTTAAGATGGCGGGGACAATTGTGAGGTGGGGGAGGGAAGAGAGCTGTTTGGGAGGGATCAGGGGGTCTGATGTTTCAGGTGGGAGGCTGAGCTCTACACTAAAGCTAAAATTAACCCTGCAAGCTCCCTACAAGCTACATAATTAACCCCTTCACTGCTAGCCATAATACACGTGTGATGCGCATCGGCATTTAGTGGCCTTCTAATTAACAAAAAGCAACGCCAAAGCCATATATGTCTGCTATTTCTGAACAAAGGGGATCCCAGAGAAGCATTTACAACCATTTGTGCCATAATTGCACAAGCTGTTTGTAAATGATTTCAGTGAGAAACCTAAAATTGTGAAAAATTTTACGTTTTTTCTCCTGTTAAGTGTAGTCAGTCCACGGGTCATCCATTACTTATGGGATATTAACTCCTCCCTAACAGGAAGTGCAAGAGGATCACCCAAGCAGAGCTGCTATATAGCTCCTCCCCTCTACGTCACACCCAGTCATTCTCTTGCACCTAACTAATAGATAGGATGTGTGAGAGGAGTGTGGTTATTAAATTTAGTTTTTTATTACTTCAATCAAAAGTTTGTTGTTTTAAACAGCACCGGAGTGTGTTGTTTCTTCTCAGGCAGTATTAGAAGAAGAATCTACCTGAGTTTGTATATGATCTTAGCGGACGTAACTAAGATCCAGTTGCTGTTCTCGGCCATTCTGAGGAGCGAGGTAACTTCAGAACAGGGGACAGCGGGCAGGGTTCACCTGCAAAGAGGTATGTTGCAGTATATTATTTTCTAAGGAATGGAATTGACTGAGAAAATACTGCTAATACCAATATAATGTAAGTACAGCCTTAAATGCAGTAGTAGCAACTGGTATCAGGCTGTTATGTATGTTGGCACTAAAGTATTTCTGGGGAATGGCACTTCACTAAGAAAATACGGTATACATATAACTTATAGCCTTTCTGCAGTGATAGCGACTAGCAACAGGCTTTTATTATTATTTCATATATTTAAAACGTTTACTGGCAGATTAATCGTTTTTCTCTCTGAGGTACTTGGTGAAAATTTATGGGCATTATTTTCCACTTGGCTGTCGTTTATTTTGAATAAAATCAGTTTTCTGGCTTCCCCACTGCTGTATTATGAGTGGGAGGGGCCTATTTTGGCGCTTTTACTACGCATTAAAAATTCAGTCACAGTCTTCCTTATTCTCCCTGCATGATCCAGGACGTCTCTACAGAGCTCAGGGGTCTCCAAGACTAGTTTGAGGGAGGTAATCACTCACAGCAGACCTGTGAGACTGTGCTTTGACTGTGATAAAAACGTATTTATTTGATTTGTCAATCGTTTTTTTGGTATTAAGGGGTTAATAATCCATTTGCTGATGGGTGCTATCCTTTGCTAAATTAATGCATTTCATATGAAAAATTGATTGCTGTAACTAAACCGGTTCATTGTTATATCAAAGTGACAGTTTTTTGTGTGCTTCTTAAAGGCACAGTAACGTTTTTTATATTGCTTGTAAATTCATTTGAAAAGTATTTTCCAAGCTTGCTAGTCTAATTGCTAGTTTGTTTAAACACGTCTGACACAGAGGAATCTCTTTGTGCAATATGTTCAAAGGCCAAGGTGGAGCGCAATAGAAATTTATGTACTAATTGCATTGATGCTACTTTAAATAAAAGCCAATCTGTACAAGTTAAGCAAAATTCACCAGAGAACGAGGGGGAAGTTATGCCGACTAACTTGCCTCACGTGTCAGTACCTGCATCTCCCGCTCAGGAGGTGCGTGATATTGTAAAGCCAAGTACATCAGGGCGGCCATTACAAATCACTTTACAAGACATGGCTAATGTTATGACTGAAGTTTTATCTAAATTGCCAGAACTTAGGGGTAAACGAGACCACTCTGGGGTGAGAACAGAGTGCGCTGATAATGCTAGGGCCATGTCTGATACTGCGTCACAAATTGCAGAACATGAAGACGGAGAGCTTCATTCTGTGGGTGACGGATCTGATCCAAATAAACTGGATTCAGACATTTCAAATTTTAAATTTAAGCTGGAAAACCTCCGTGTATTACTAGGGGAGGTGTTAGCGGCTCTGAATGATTGTAACACGGTTGCAATCCCAGAGAAAATATGTAGGTTGGATAAATATTTTGCGGTACCGACGTGTACTGACGTTTTTCCTATACCTAAGAGACTTACTGAAATTGTTACTAAGGAGTGGGATAGACCCGGTGTGCCTTTCTCATCCCCTCCTATATTCAGAAAAATGTTTCCAATAGACGCCACCACACGGGACTTATGGCAAACGGTCCCTAAGGTGGAGGGAGCAGTTTCTACTTTAGCTAAGCGTACCACTATCCCGGTGGAGGATAGCTGTGCCTTTTCAGATCCAATGGATAAAAAGTTAGAGGGTTACCTTAAGAAAATGTTTGTTCAACAAGGTTTTATATTGCAACCCCTTGCATGCATTGCGCCTGTCACGGCTGCGGCGGCATTTTGGTTTGAGTCTCTGGAAGAGACCCTTGACACAGCTCCATTGGATGAGATTACACACAAGCTTAAAGCCCTTAAGCTAGCTAATTCATTTATTTCTGATGCCGTAGTACACTTAACTAAACTTACGGCTAAGAATTCCGGATTCGCCATTCAGGCGCGCAGAGCGCTGTGGCTAAAATCCTGGTCAGCTGATGTGACTTCTAAATCTAAATTGCTTAACATACCTTTCAAGGGGCAGTCATTATTCGGGCCCGGTTTGAAAGAAATTATCGCTGACATTACGGGAGGTAAGGGCCATGCCCTGCCTCAAGACAGAGCCAAACCAAGGGCTAGACAGTCTAATTTTCGTGCCTTTCGTAACTTCAAGGCAGGAGCAGCATCAACTTCCTCTGCTCCAAAACAGGAAGGAACTGTTGCTCGCTACAGACAAGGCTGGAAACCTAACCAGACCTGGAACAAGGGCAAGCAGGCCAGAAAACCTGCTGCTGCCCCTAAGACAGCATGAAGTGAGGGCCCCCGATCCGGAAACGGATCTAGTGGGGGGCAGACTTTCTCTCTTCGCCCAGGCTTGGGCAAGAGATGTCCAGGATCCCTGGGCGTTGGAGATCATATCTCAGGGATATCTTCTGGAATTCAAAGCTTCTCCTCCACAAGGGAGATTTCATCTTTCAAGGTTGTCAACAAACCAGATAAAGAAAGAGGCGTTTCTACGCTGTGTACAAGATCTTTTACTAATGGGAGTGATCCATCCGGTTCCACGGTCGGAACACGGACAAGGGTTTTACTCAAATCTGTTTGTGGTTCCCAAGAAAGAAGGAACCTTCAGACCAATATTGGATTTAAAGATCCTAAACAAATTCCTAAGAGTTCCATCGTTCAAAATGGAAACTATTCGGACAATCTTACCCATGATCCAAAGGGGTCAGTACATGACCACAGTGGATTTAAAGGATGCCTACCTTCATTTACCGATTCACAAGGATCATTACCGGTATCTAAGGTTTGCTTTCCTAGACAGGCATTACCAGTTTGTAGCTCTTCCCTTCGGGTTAGCTACGGCTCCAAGAATCTTTACAAAGGTTCTGGGTTCTCTTCTGGCGGTACTAAGACCGCGAGGAATATCGGTAGCTCCGTACCTAGACGACATTCTGATACAAGCGTCAAGTTTCCAAACTGCCAAGTCTCATACAGAGTTAGTACTGGCATTTCTAAGGTCACATGGGTGGAAAGTGAACGAAGAAAAGAGTTCTCTATTGCCACTCACAAGAGTTCCCTTCTTAGGGACTCTCATAGATTCTGTAGAAATGAAGATTTACCTGACAGAGGACAGGTTAACAAAACTTCTAAATGCTTGCCGGATCCTTCATTCCATTCCACACCCGTCAGTGGCTCAATGCATGGAGGTAATCGGCTTAATGGTAGCGGCAATGGACATAGTACCTTTTGCACGCCTGCATCTCAGACCGCTGCAATTGTGCATGCTAAGTCAGTGGAATGGGGATTACTCAGATTTGTCCCCTATGCTGAATCTGGATCAAGAGACCAGAGATTCTCTTCTATGGTGGCTTTCTCGGCCACATCTGTCCAGAGGGATGCCCTTCAGCAGGCCAGACTGGACAATTGTAACAACAGACGCCAGCCTACTAGGTTGGGGCGCTGTCTGGAATTCCCTGAAGGCTCAGGGATCATGGACTCAGGAGGAGAGTCTCCTTCCAATAAACATTCTGGAATTGAGAGCAGTTCTCAATGCCCTTCTGACTTGGCCTCAGTTAGCAACTCTGAGGTTCATCAGGTTTCAGTCGGACAACATCACGACTGTGGCTTACATCAACCATCAGGGAGGGACAAGGAGTTCCCTAGCGATGATGGAAGTTTCAAAGATAATTCGCTGGGCAGAGTCTCACTCTTGCCACCTGTCAGCGATCCACATCCCAGGCGTGGAGAACTGGGAGGCGGATTTCCTAAGTCGCCAGACTTTTCATCCAGGGTAGTGGGAACTTCATCCGGAGGTCTTTGCCCAAATACTTCGACGTTGGGGCAAACCAGATATGGATCTCATGGCGTCTCGCCAGAACGCCAAGCTTCATTGTTACGGGTCCAGATCCAGGGACCCGGGAGCGGTCCTGATAGATGCTCTGACAGCACCTTGGACCTTCAAGATGGCTTATGTGTTTCCACCCTTCCCGATGCTTCCTCGATTGATTGCCAGGATCAAACAGGAGAAAGCATCGGTGATTCTAATAGCGCCTGCGTGGCCACGCAGGACCTGGTATGCAGATCTAGTGGACATGTCATCCTGTCCACCTTGGTCGCTGCCTCTGAGACAGGACCTTCTAATTCAGGGTCCTTTCAAACATCAAAATCTAATTTCTCTGAAGCTGACTGCATGGAGATTGAACGCTTGATTTTATCAAAGCGTGGATTTTCGGAGTCAGTAATTGATACCTTAATACAGGCTAGGAAACCTGTTACCAGGAAAATTTACCATAAGATATGGCGTAAATATTTACACTGGTGCGAATCCAAGAGTTACTCATGGAGTAAGGTTAGGATTCCTAGGATATTGTCTTTTCTACAAGAAGGTTTAGAAAAGGGTTTATCTGCAAGTTCTTTAAAGGGACAGATCTCAGCTCTGTCCATCCTTTTACACAAACGTCTGTCAGAAGTTCCAGACATTCAGGCTTTTTGTCAGGCTTTGGCCAGGATTAAGCCTGTGTTTAAGACTGTTGCTCCACCGTGGAGCTTAAACTTAGTTCTTAACGTTTTACAGGGTGTTCCGTTTGAACCCCTTCATTCCATTGATATCAAGCTGTTATCTTGGAAAGTTCTGTTTTTAATGGCTATTTCCTCGGCTCGTAGAGTCTCTGAGTTATCGGCCTTACATTGTGATTCTCCTTATCTGATTTTTCATTCAGACAAGGTAGTTCTGCGTACTAAACCTGGGTTCTTACCTAAGGTAGTCACTAACAAGAATATCAATCAAGAGATTGTATTTCCATCATTGTGCCCTAACCCTTCTTCTAAGAAGGAACGACTTCTGCACAATCTAGACGTAGTCCGTGCCCTGAAATTTTATTTACAGGCAACTAAAGATTTTCGCCAAACTTCTTCCCTGTTTGTCGTTTATTCTGGACAGAGGAGAGGTCAAAAAGCATCTGCTACTTCTCTCTCTTTTTGGCTTCGTAGCATAATACGTTTAGCCTATGAGACTGCTGGACAGCAGCCTCCTGAAAGAATTACAGCTCATTCTACGAGAGCTGTGGCTTCCACGTGGGCCTTTAAGAATGAGGCCTCTGTTGAACAGATTTGCAAGGCTGGAACTTGGTCTTCTCTTCATACTTTTTCCAAATTTTACAAATTTGACACTTTTGCTTCTTCTGAGGCTGTTTTTGGGAGAAAGGTTCTTCAGGCAGTGGTTCCTTCCGTGTAAAGATCCTGCCTGTCCCTCCCGTCATCCGTGTACTTTAGCTTTGGTATTGGTATCCCATAAGTAATGGATGACCCGTGGACTGACTACACTTAACAGGAGAAAACATAATTTATGCTTACCTGATAAATTCCTTTCTCCTGTAGTGTAGTCAGTCCACGGCCCGCCCTGTTTTTTATGGCAGGTCTAAATTTTAAATTATACTCCAGTCACCATTGCACCCTATAGTTTCTCCTTTCTCGTTTGGTTTTCGGTCGAATGACTGGGTGTGACGTAGAGGGGAGGAGCTATATAGCAGCTCTGCTTGGGTGATCCTCTTGCACTTCCTGTTAGGGAGGAGTTAATATCCCATAAGTAATGGATGACCCGTGGACTGACTACACTACAGGAGAAAGGAATTTATCAGGTAAGCATAAATTATGTTTTTTAATTTGATCGCATCTGGCGGTGAAATGGTGGCATGAAATATACCAAAATGGGCCTAGATCAATACTTTGGGTTGTCTACTAGACTACACTAAAGCTAAAATTAACCTTAGAAGCTCCCTACATGCTCCCTAATTAACCCCTTCACTGCGGGGCATAATACACGTGTGGTGCGCAGTGGCATTTAGCGCCCTTCTAATTACCAAAAAGCAACAACAAAAGCCATACATGTCTACTATTTCTGAACAAAGGGGATCCCAGAGAAGAATTTACAACCATTTATGCTATAATTGCACAAGTTGTTTGTAAATAATTTCAGTGAGAAACCTAAAGTTTGTGAACAAAATTGTGAAAAAGTGAACAATTTTCTTTCATGTAATTAACAAGAGTCCATGAGCTAGTGACGTATGGGATATACATTCCTACCAGGAGGGGCAAAGTTTCCCAAACCTTAAAATGCCTATAAATACACCCCTCACCACACCCACAAATCAGTTTTACAAACTTTGCCTCCAAGGGAGGTGGTGAAGTAAGTTTGTGCTAGATTCTACGTTGATATGCGCTCCGCAGCAAGTTGGAGCCCGGTTTTCCTCTCAGCGTGCAGTGAATGTCAGAGGGATGTGAAGAGAGTATTGCCTATTGAATGCAGTGATCTCCTTCTACGGGGTCTATTTCATAAGGTTCTCTGTTATCGGTCGTAGAGATTCATCTCTTACCTCCCTTTTCAGATCGACGATATACTCTTATATTTACCATTTCCTCTACTGATTCTCGTTTCAGTACTGGTTTGGCTTTCTACAAACATGTAGATGAGTGTCCTGGGGTAAGTAAGTCTTATTTTCTGTGACACTCTAAGCTATGGTTGGGCACTTTATTTATAAAGTTCTAAATATATGTATTCAAACATTTATTTGCCTTGACTCAGAATGTTCAACATTCCTTATTTCCAGACAGTCAGTTTCATATTTGGGATTATGCATTGAATTATCATATTTTTTCTTACCTCAAAAATTTGACTTTTTTCCCTGTGGGCTGTTAGGCTCGCGGGGGCTGAAAATGCTTCATTTTATTGCGTCATTCTTGGCGCGGACTTTTTTGGCGCAAAAATTCTTTTCCGTTTCCGGCGTCATACGTGTCGCCGGAAGTTGCGTCATTTTTTGACGTTATTTTGCGTCAAAAATGTCGGCGTTCCGGATGTGGCGTCATTTTTGGCGCCAAAAGCATTTAGGCGCCAAATAATGTGGGCGTCTTTTTTGGCGCTAAAAAATATGGGCGTCATTTTTGTCTCCACATTATTTAAGTCTCATTATTTATTGCTTCTGGTTGCTAGAAGCTTGTTCACTGGCATTTTTTTCCCATTCCTGAAACTGTCATTTAAGGAATTTGATCAATTTTGCTTTATATGTTGTTTTTTTCTTTTACATATTGCAAGATGTTCCACGTTGCAACTGAGTCAGAAGTTACTACAGGAAAATCACTGCACAGTGCTGGAGCTACCAAGCTAAGTCTGCTATAAACTTTTGGTATCTGTTTCTCCAGCTGTTATTTGTATTGCATGTCATGTCAAACTTATTAATGCAGATAAAATTTCCTTTAGTACTGTTACATTACCTGTTGCTGTCCGTCAACATCCAATTTTCAGAGTGTTCCTGATAACATAAGAGATTTTATTTTTTAAATCCATTAAGAAGGCTATGTCTGTTATTTCTCCTTCTAGTATACATAAAAGTCTTTTAAAACTTCTCTTTTTTTCAGATGAATTTTTAAATGAACATCATCATTCTGATACTGATAATGGTTCTTCTGGTTCAGAGGTTTCTGTCTCAGAGGTTGATGCTGATAAATCTTTGTATTTGTTCAAGATGGAATTTATTCGTTCTTTACTTAAAGAAGTGTTATTTGCATTAGAAATAGAGGATTCTGGTCCTCTTGATACTAAATGTAAACGTTTAAATAAGGTTTTTAAATCTTCTGTAGTTATTCCAGAAGTTTTTTATCTCCCTGATGCTATTTCTGAAGTAATTCCAGGGAATGGAATAATTTGGGTAATTTATTTACTCCTTCTAGACGTTTAAGCAAATTATATCCTGTGCCATCTGACAGATTAGAGTTTGTTGGGACAAAAATCCCTAAGGTTATGGGGCTGTCTCTACTCCTGCTAATGTACTACTATTCCTATGGCAGATAGTACTTCATTTAAGGATCCTTTAGATATGAAATTTGAATCCTTTCTAAGAAAAGCTTACTTATGTTCAGGTAATCTTCTTAGACCTGCTATATTTTTAGCGGATGTTGCTGCAGCTTCAACTTTTTTGGTTAGAAGCTTTAGCGCAACAAGTAACAGATCATAATTTTATAGCATTATTATTATTCTATAACATGCTAATAATTTTATTGGTGATACCATCTTTTGATATCATTAGAGTTGATGTCAGGTATATGTCTCTAGCTATTTTAGCTAGAAAAGCTTTATGGATTAAACTTGGAATGCTGACATGTCTTCTAAGTCAACTTTGCTTTCCCTTTCTTTCCAGGGTAAATAATCATTTCGTTCCTTTCCTCACAACAAGGAACAAAAGCCTGATCCTTCATCCTCAGGAGCGGTATCAGTTTGGAAACTATTTCCAGTTTGGAATATATCCAAGCCTTATAGAAACCTATAGCCAGCTCCTAAGTACCTATGAAGGTGCGGCCCTTATTCCAGCTCAGCTGGTATGGGGCAGATTACGTTTTCTTCAAAGAAATTTGGATCAATTCCGTTCTTAATCTCTGGTTTCAGAAACATTGTTTCAGAAAGGTACAGAATTGGCTTCAAGTTAAGGCCTCCTGCTAAGAGATTCTTTTCTTTCCCGTGTCCCAATTGACACAGCAAGGCTCAGCATTTCTGAAATGTGTTT
Organism: Bombina bombina; assembly: GCF_027579735.1. Lineage (NCBI taxonomy): Eukaryota > Metazoa > Chordata > Amphibia > Anura > Bombinatoridae > Bombina > Bombina bombina. The sequence continues at coordinate 237,451,488 of NC_069505.1, read as the reverse complement.
CAGATCTAGAGTTGGCTGGAGTATTTATGCCAGTTCCAGTTCTGGAACAGGGGCTGGGGTTTTATTTTATCTCTTCATTGTACCAAAGAAGGTCAATTCCTTCAGACCAGTTCTGGATCTATCATTATTGAATCGTTATGTTAGGATACCAACATTCAAGATGGTTACTGTAGGACTATCTTGCCTTTTGTTTAGCAAGGGCATTATATGTCTACAATAGATTTACAGGATGTGTATCTGCATATTCCGATTCATCCAGATCACTTTTATTGTCTGAGATTCTCTTTTTAGACAAGCATTACCAGTTTTGTGGCTCTACTATTTGGCCTAGCCTCAGTTCCAAGAATTTTTTTCAAAGGTTCTCGGTGCCCTTCTTTCTGTAATCAGAGAATAGGGTTTTGGTATTTCCTTATTTGGACGATATCTTGGTACTTGCTCAGTCTTCTCATTTTCGAAGAATCTCATATGAATCGACTTGTGTTGTTTCTTCAAGTTCATGGTTGGAGGATCAATTTACCAATCAGTTTATTGATTCCTCAGACAAGGGTAACCTTTTTCGGTTTCTAGATAAATTCAGTGTCTATGACTCTGTCCTTGTCAGACAAGAGAAGTTTAACATTGATATCAGCTTGTCAAAACCTTCAGTCACAATCATTCCCTTTGGTAGCCTTATGCATGGAAATGTTGGATCTTAGGACTGCCGCATCAGATGCGATCTCCTTTGCTCGTTTTCACATGCGACCTCTTCAGCTCTTTATGCTGAACCAATGGTGCAGGGATTACTCAAAGATATCTCAATTAATATCTTTAAACCGATTTTACGACACTCTCTGACATGGTGGACAGATCACCATCGTTTAGTTCAGGGGGCTTCTTTGTTCTTCCGACCTGGACTATAATCTCAACAGATACGAGTCTTACAGGTTGGGGAGCTGTGTGGGGGTATCTGACGGCACAAGGGGTTTGGGAATCTCAGGAGGTGAGATTTCCGATCAATATTTTGGAACCCCGTGCAATTTTCAGAGCTCTTCAGTCTTGGCCTCTTCTGAAGAGAGAGTTGTTCATTGTTTTCAGATAAGACATTGTCACAACTGTGGCATACATCAATCATCAAGGAGGGACTCACAGTCCTCTGGCTATGAAAGAAGTATCTCGAATTTTGGTTTGGGCGGAATCCAGCTCCTGTCTAATCTCTGCGGTTTATATCCCAGGTATGGACAATTGGAAAGCGGATTATCTCAGTCGCCAAACGTTGCATCCGGGCGAATGGTCTCTTCACCCAGAGGTATTTCTTCAGATTGTTCAAATGTGGGAACTTCCAGAAATAGTTCTGATGGCTTCTCATCTAAACAAGAAACTTCCCAGGTATCTGTCCAGATCCCGGGATCCTCAGGCGGAGGCAGTGGATGCATTTTCACTTCCTTGGAAGTATCATCCTGCCTATATCTTTCCGCCTCTAGTTCTTCTTCCAAGAGTAATCTCCAAGATTCTGAACGAATGCTCGTTTGTTCTGCTGGTAGCTCCGGCATGGCCTCACAGGTTTTGGTATGCGGATCTTGTCCGGATGGCCTCTTGCCAACCGTGGACTCTTCCGTTAAGACCAGACCTTTTGTCTCAAGGTCCTTTTTTCCATCAGGATCTGAAATCCTTAAATTTAAAGGTATGGAGATTGAACGCTTGATTCTTGGTCAAAGAGGTTTCTCTGACTCTGTGATTAATACTATGTTACAGGCTCGTACATCTGTATCCAGAGAGATATATTATAGAGTCTGGAAGACTTATATTTCTTGGTGTCTTTCTCATCACTTTTCTTGGCATTCTTTTAGAATACCGAGAATATTACAATTTCTTCAGGATGGTTTAGATAAGGGTTTGTCCGCAAGTTCCTTGAAAGGTCAAATCTCTGCTCTTTCTGTTCTTTTTCACAGAAAGATTGCTATTCTTCCTGATATTCATTGTTTTGTACAAGCTTTGGTTTGTATAAAGCCTGTCATTAAGTCAATTTCTCCTCCTTGGAGTTTGAATTTGGTTCTGGGGGCTCTTCAAGCTCCTCCATTTGAACCTATGCATTCATTGGATATTAATTACTTTCTTGGAAAGTTTTGTTCCTTTTGGCCATCTCTTCTGCCAGAAGAGTTTCTGAATTATCTGCTCTTTCTTATGAGTCTCCTTTTCTGATTCTTCATCAGGATAAGGCGGTGTTGCGAACTTCTTTTGAATTTTTACCTAAAGTTGTGAATTCCAACAACATTAGTAGAGAAATTGTGGTTCCTTCATTATGTCCTAATCCTAAGAATTCTAAGGAGAAATCGTTGCATTCTTTGGATGTTGTTAGAGCTTTGAAATATTATGTTGAAGCTACGAAATCTTTCTGTAAGACTTCTAGTCTATTTGTTATCTTTTCCGGTTCTAGGAAAGGCCAGAAAGCTTCTGCCATTTCTTTGGCATCTTGGTTGAAATCTTTAATTCATCTTGCCTATGTTGAGTCGGGTAAAATTCCGCCTCAGAGAATTACAGCTCATTCTACTAGGTCAGTATCTACTTCCTGGGCGTTTAGGAATGAAGCTTCGGTTGACCAGATCTGCAAAGCAGCAACTTGGTCCTCTTTGCATACTTTTACTAAATTCTACCATTTTGATGTATTTTCTTCTTCTGAAGCAGTTTTTGGTAGAAAAGTTCTTCAGGCAGCGGTTTCAGTTTGAATCTTCTGCTTATGTTTTTTGTTAAACTTTATTTTGGGTGTGGATTATTTTCAGCAGGAATTGGCTGTCTTTATTTTATCCCTCCCTCTCTAGTGACTCTTGTGTGGAAAGATCCACATCTTGGGTAGTCATTATCCCATACGTCACTAGCTCATGGACTCTTGTTAATTACATGAAAGAAAACATAATTTATGTAAGAACTTACCTGATAAATTCATTTCTTTCATATTAACAAGAGTCCATGAGGCCCACCCTTTTTTGGGGTGGTTATGATTTTTTTGTATAAAGCACAATTATTCCAATTCCTTATTTTATATGCTTCGCACTTTTTTTCTTATCACCCCACTTCTTGGCTATTCGTTAAACTGATTTGTGGGTGTGGTGAGGGGTGTATTTATAGGCATTTTAAGGTTTGGGAAACTTTGCCCCTCCTGGTAGGAATGTATATCCCATACGTCACTAGCTCATGGACTCTTGTTAATATGAAAGAAATGAATTTATCAGGTAAGTTCTTACATAAATTATGTTTTTTTTATTTGATTGCATTTGGCAGTGAAATGGTGGCATGAAATATACCAAAATGGGCCTAGATCAATACTTTGGGGTGTCTTCTAAAAAAAAATATATACATGTCAAGGGATATTCAGGGATTCCTGAAAGATATTAGTGTTCCAATGTAACTAGCGCTAATTTTGAAAAAAAGGGGGTTGGAAATAGCAAAGTGCTACTTGTACTTATGGCCCTATAACTTGCAAAAAAAGCAAAGAACATGTAAACATTGGGTATTTCTTAACTCAGGACAAAATTTAGAAACTATTTAGCATGGGTGTTTTTTGGTGGTTGTAGATGTGTAACAGATTTTGGGGGTCAAAGTTAGAAAAAGTGGGTTTTTTCCTCATATTATATAATTTTTTTTATAGTTAATTATAAGATATGATGAAAATAATGGTATCTTTAGAAAGTCCACTTAATGGCGAGAAAAACAGTATATAATATGTGTGGGTACAGTAAATGAGTAAGAGGAGAATTACAGCTAAACACAAACACTGCAGAAATGTAAAAATAGCCTTGGTCCCAAACGGACAGAAAATGGAAAAATGTTGCGGTCATTAAGGGGTTAATATAGCTGAGATAAGGAGCAGTCTGCAGAGGTTTAATTACAAGGTAATCACAGGTAAAAAGTGTATTAATATAACTGAGATAAGGGTCAGTCTGCTGAGGTTTAATTACAAGGTAATCACAGAGTTAACAAGTATATTAATATAACTGAGATAAGGTGCAGTCTGCAGAGGCTTAGATACAAGTTAATCACAGAGGTAATATGTGTATTAATATAACTGAGATAAGGAGCAGTCTGCAGAGGCTTAGATACAAGGTAATCACAGAGTTAACAAGTATATTAATATAACTGAGATAAGGTGCAGTCTGCAGAGGCTTAGTTACAAGTTAATCACAGAGGTAATATGTGTATTAATATAACTGAGATACGGGGCAGTCAGCAGAGGTTTAATTACAAGGTAATCACAGAGGTAAAAAGTATATTAATATAACTAAGATAAGGGAGCAGTCTGCAGAGGCTTAGATACAAGGTAATCACAGGTAAAAAGTATATTAGTATAACTGAGATACGGGGCAGTCTGCAGAGGTTTAATTACAAGGTAATCACAGAGGTAAAAAGTGTATTAATATAACTGAGATAAGGAGCAGTCTGCAGAGGCTTAGATACAAGGTAATCACAGAGTTAACAAGTATATTAATATAACTGAGATAAGGTGCAGTCTGCAGAGGCTTAGTTACAAGTTAATCACAGAGGTAATATGTGTATTAATATAACTGAGATATGGGGCAGTCAGCAGAGGTTTAATTACAAGGTAATCACAGAGGTAAAAAGTATATTAATATAACTAAGATAAGGGAGCAGTCTGCAGAGGCTTAGATACAAGGTAGTCACAGAGGTAAAAAGTATATTAATATAACTGAGATAAGGAGCAGTCTGCAGAGGTTTAATTACAAGGTAAAAAGTATATTAGTATAACTGAGATAAGGAGCAGTCTGCAGAGGCTTAGATACAAGGTAATCACAAAGGTAAAATGTGTATTAATATAACTGATATAAGGGGGCAGTCTGCAGAGGTTTAATTACAAGGTAATCACAGAGGTAAAAAGTATATTAATATAACTGAGATAAGGGGCAGTCTGCAGAGGCTTAGATACAAGGTAATCACAAAGATAAAAAGTGTATTAATATAACTGAGATAAGGAGCAGTCTGCAGAGGCTTAGATACAAGGTGATCACAGAGGTAAAAAGTATATTAATATAACTGAGATAAGGGGCAGTCTGCAGAGGCTTAGATACAAGGTAATCACAGAGGTAAAAAGTGTACTAATATAACTGAGATAAGGAAGCAGTCTGCAGAGGCTAAGATACAAGGTAGTCACAGAGGTAAAAAGTATATTATTATAATTGAGATAAGGAGCAGTCTGCAGAGGCGTAGATACAGGGTAATTACAGAGGTAAAAAGTATATTAATATAACTGAGATAAGGAGCAGTCTTCAGAGGCGTAGATACAGGGTAATTACAGAGGTAAAAAGTATATTTCTCTTGTTAAGTGTATCCAGTCCACGGATCATCCATTACTTATGGGATATATTCTCCTTCCCAACAGGAAGTTATGGATGATCCGTGGACTGGATACACTACAAGAGAAATAAATTTATCAGGTAAGCATAAATTATGTTTTCTATAACTGTGTTGGTTGTGCAAAACAGGGGAATGGGTAATAATGGGATTATCTATCTTTTAAAACAATACACATTTTCAAGTAGACTGTCCATTTAAACATGATACCTGGAGCCTTAGAGGACCAGGATGACTACAAAACTGGACTATGGTAGCAAGAACCATTTTAAATATGAAGCACATGAAGCACAGTGTATATGAAAGACATATTTGTGCGACTTGAGTTTTAAGCATAGATGTTATTGCATCATCCCATGGTTAAAATGTCTGTGCTAATGATGATGAAAATTAGGATTAAATACTATGACAATGATTTTATGGGGTTTGTAGACTTTTCTTCATGCCATTAATTAACCTTTTAAAAAAAAGCCTGTGCGATCTTTTTTATCTTCAGTTTATGCATTAAAACTTCTGTAAGATTTTCTGATGAGTGTGCGAGACGTAGAGAGATTCTGTAGGTGTTTTGTTTACAGCAAAGCTCTGAGTTTTTATTTCCTAATGAAATACAATAGCCTGCCCCAATAAGGGTAAACCGCAGCATACCTGACCAATGAAACATAACCCACAGCGACCCCTGGAAACCGCAAATAAAAAGTGCCCTTTAGCATTCTCTACTGACACCACGTAGCTGTTTTAAGTTCTTCTTTTTTTTTTTTTTTTTTTAAAGGGACATGGAACACCACATATTTACGTGATTCAGATAGAACATACAATTTTAAACAACTTTCAAATGTACTTCTTTTATTAATTTTGCTTCATTTTCTTGGTATCATTTGTTGAAGAAACAGCAGTGCACTACTGGGAGCTAGCTGAACACTTTGGGGAGCCAATAACAAATGACATATGTTAAGCCACCAGTCAGTAGCTAGCATACAGTAGTGCATTGCTGCTCCTGAGCCAACCTAGGGATGCTTTTCAGCAAAGGATAACAAGAGAAGGAAGCAAGTTAGATGTTGTATGAGTAAAGTAATAATTCAGAGCCTTTTATAGGTTTCATGGCTCTTTAAATACAGTGTCCGTTATCAAACAAAGAAAATATTGAATTGTGGTTAGAGCAGTTGCACGGGACCCCATGTCAGCTGAGACCCTGTAGTTCCACCACTGCGGATCCTACGTTGGCCATCTCCATGCCACAATAATGTAGAGAATATACTCGCATGTCTGTCTTGTAGAAGGTTGGGTCCAGCTGCTTATTGTGCACGTGGGATTAATTATGCTTCTAATGAGCTATTTTTTTTCACTTATTGACAGGCTGATTCCTCCAGTCTGATTTCTTTGGTTGCTGAATATAAGATCATTATTCCTAACAATCATATTAACTGTAACATGCATCTGTCTTGCAGGTATAAGGATGAAAGTGATTACGCCTTGAGATACATGGAAACCAGTTTTAGAGAACAGCAAAAGGAGGAAGCCAGGAGGTACATATGGGTATTATATGGAGATTAATTAACCTGTGCTTATATAGAAAAATATTGCACCTTAGCCGCTATTTGTTGTAGATCTTAATTACAGGCACGGATATCGGAATATTAACAGAAAAGCAAATGTAAAGAGAATATATATACAGTATATATATATATATATATATATATCAGAAAGAATAGGGATGGCGCTACTTTGCAAATACTATATGCCAAATAAGAAAAGAAATACAAGTGCAGATGTCAAATACCGTCCACCAATAAAAAATCTATACATATAAATATGAATGTGGATGTAAATAATTAGCATACAAAAAAAGAAAACAAACATGTATGTACAGATCACTCAGAGGGATGAGAGTATTACTATAGAGTCTCAAAGTCAAATGTAAAGAACAGGTCCTGTGCGATCACACTCCCCAAAGATAGGAAATCTTGTTCAAGCCCCACTTATATGTACACTTACTTCAAAAGACCTCAATCTGTATGAGGTAAGGCAAAAACATATTGGTCTAATCGAGAGTTTATTATTTTGAGGCAGAGCAAGCTTGTTCTGCTCTTTCCTGGGGTTTAGCTGTAGCCCATGTCAGTCTCTTCAGTAGAGCAGTGGTGGCTTTTAAGCAATTGGGAACTTGTGGGGTATAATCCTCACTGCGCCTCACAAATAGTTGTTGCTGCCCTAACGTGAAAGCCTGAGTAAGATCACTCAGTCTTTCTTTTTTTCCTCAGGTCCATGTGAGGGCGAATGCTTCTCAAACCGGGTGAGCTGCCCTGCTACCAGGCAGGTTTACATTGAGGTCTATGTGAGGAGTGGCTTCCTCTCATACCGGTCAGACTGTCGTCCTGCTGGACGGCTGGATTGCAGGTAAGTGCTTTTTGTTCTTCTATATAGGGGGGGCTGTGCACTTATGACATATACTGCAGCTTTCTTTGGGACATAATATATCTTTGGAAGGATATATTTGTAGCAGGATGCAGGTACTATTGTGACTAGGAGACTAGGGGTTAATACTTTCCTGTATACTAGTATAGCCTGTTATTTCTTCTACAAGATATGACGAGTCCACAGATTTCATCCTTACTTGTGGGATTTATCCTCCTGCTAACAGGAAGTGGCAAAGAGCACCACAGCAGAGCTGTATATATAGCTCCTCCCTTCCCTCCACCTCCAGTCATTCTCTTTGCCTGTGTTAGTAATAGGAAGAGGTAAAGTGAGGTGTTAGTTTTAGATTCTTCAATCAAGAATTTTTTTATTTTAAAATGGTACTGGTGAGTACTATTTTCCTCAGGGAGAAATCGTCAGTCTGGATTCCCAAGAGGAATGAAGAGATTATTTTTCTGCCCTGAGGTTGATGATCTTAGCAGACGTTACTAAGATCCATTCTGGTTCCCACAGAGCTTCTGAAGGTAGTGCAAGAAAAATCTTCAGTGTGGAGAACGGTGTCATGCTTACAAGCAGCATTGAGGTATGTTCAGTCTTTTATTTCTGAGGAGACTTGTTATATCAGAACTGGCTGACATTATTCCCTGCAGGGGAAGGGGTAAGCAGTAGACCTAAATGGGTTAGGGTGGTACTGAAATTACTGTTTTATATATAGATTACTATGTTATGTGACTCAATATGGGCTTGACACTGGGAGAGGCAGCTGAGAGACTTTCTATTTTTATTGCTTGGCATAGTGATATGTTTGGGTGAAGGCATTAGGGGACCACATGGCTTATTAAAACCGCTTCCCATGCGCTTATGGAGACAGTTAATGCGACGCCCATGGTGGGCGGGGCCTATTTCGCACGCTCAGACGCGCAGTTTTCTCCTCGCTAGAAGGCAGCAGGCACTAGCTCCGGTGGGGCCTAAGTTTGAGTTTCAGTCACCGGATCGTTATTGACTCAGTCTTGAGTACCCTGGCAGGTAGGCGCCACAGCAGAGCTGTGGCAAGGTGCAGGGGCTGTTATCTTTTTTTTAAAGTTTATTTACAAATAAAGACACTTTAAAATGTGATTTAGCATTTTTTTCTCAAATTGTGCTATCATTTTTGGTTAATTTGAACTGTTTATTATCATTTTTAGTGCTGAAAAATCGTTTTTGGTGCAATACAGAAAAATTGTTGCGCTTTTATTTAAAGGCGCAGTACTTTTTTTTTTTTTTTTTTTGAAAATTCTTTGAATCAATAAATAAGGTTAAAAGCGACTATTTTGGCTATTGTTAGTCTGTTTAACATGTCTGAACTTGAGGAAACTCCTTGTTCTATGTGTTTAGAGGCCATTGTGGAATCCCCTCTTACTTTGTGTACCTCTTGTACTGAAAGGGCCTTACAATGTAAAAAGCATATTTTATGTAAAAGTGTGCCTAAGGATGATTCTCAGTCTGAAGAGAATCAGGATATGCCGCCTAATTCTCTCCAAGTGTCACAACCTTTAACGCCCACCCAAGCGACGCTGAGTTCCTCAACCGCATCTAATTCTTTTACTCTGCAGGATATGGCTGCAGTTATGTCAACTACCCTTACAGAGGTTTTCATGGTTCCCAAAAAAGAGGGAACGTTCAGACCCATTTTAGATCTCAAGAGTATAAACAAGTTTCTCAGAGTCCCATCTTTCAAGATGGAGACTATTCGAACAATTTTACTAATGATCCAGGAGGGTCAATATATGACTACCGTGGACTTGAAGGATGCATACCTTCATATTCCTATCCACAAGGATCATCATCAGTACCTAAGGTTTGCCTTCCTGGACAAACATTTTCAGTTCGTGGCTCTTCCCTTCGGGTTGGCCACAGCACCCAGGATCTTCACAAAGGTTCTAGGGTCCCTTCTGGCAGTTCTCAGACCGCGGGGTATAGCAGTGGCGCCTTAGCTGGACGATATTTTGATTCAGGCGTCGACTTATCTAACAAAGTCTCATACAGACACAGTGTTGTCCTTTCTGAGAACTCACGGATGGAAGGTGAATCTAGAAAAAAGTTCACTAATTCCACAGACAAAGGTTCCCTTCTTGGGAACTCTGATATATTCTATAGCCATGAAGATTTTTCTGACGGAGGTCAGAAAGTCAAAGATTCTAAATACATGCCGAGCCCTTCAGTCCAATCCTCGGCCATCAGTGGCTCAGTGCATTTAGGTCATTGGATTGATGGTGGCGGCAATGGACATCATTCCGTTTGCTCGATTTCATCTCAGGCCACTGCAACTGTGCATGCTCGGACAAGGGAATGGGGATTATGCAAATTTATCTCCTCAGTTAAATCTGGACCAGGAGACCAGAGACTCTGTTCTTTGGTGGTTGTCGCCGAATCATCTGTCCCAAGGGACGTGTTTCCGCAGACCCTCGTGGGTGATAGTGACAACGGACGCCAGTCTACTAGGCTGGGGTGCAGTCTGGAATTCCCTGAAGGCTCAGGGTGTATGGACTCAGGTGGAGTCTCTACTTCCAATCAATATTCTGGAATTAAGAGCAATATTCAATGCGCTTCAGGCGTGGCCTCAGTTGGCTTCGGCCAAATTCATCAGATTCCAGTCGGACAACATCACGACTGTGGCTTACATTAATCATCAGGGAGGAACGAGGAGTTCCTTAGCGATGAGAGAAGTATCCAAGATAATTTGATGGGCGGAGACCCACTCTTGTTATCTGTCAGCAGTCTACATCCCAGGAGTGGACAACTGGGAAGCTGACTTTTTAAGCCGACAGGCTTTTCATCCGGGGGAGTGGGAACTCCATCCGGAGGTATTTGCCTCACTGATTCTCCAATGGGGCAGGCCGGAATTGGGATCTGATGGCGTCTCGACAGGAATACCAAGCTCCCAAGATACGGATCCAGGTCGAGGGATCCTCAGGCCGAACTGATAGATGCCTTGGCAGTGCCTTGGTCGTTCAACCTAGCTTATGTGTTTCCACCGTTTCCTCTCCTTCCCCGGGTGATTGCTTGGATCAAACAGGAGAGAGCTTCAGTAATTCTAATCATGCCCTCGTGGCCACGCAGGACTTGGTATGCAGATCTAGTGGACATGTCCTCTCTGCCTCTGTGGAAACTTCCAGTGAGACAGGACCTTCTCATTGAAGGTCCTTTCCAACATCCAAATCTGATTTCTCTGCAGCTGACTGCTTGGAGATTGAACGCTTGATTTTATCTAAGCGGGGTTTCTCTGATTTGGTCATCGATACTTTGATTCAGGCACGTAAGCCTGTCACTAGAAAGATCTATTATAAGATATGGTGTAAATATCTTTTTTGTTGTGAATCCAAGGGCTACTCATGGAGTAAAGTTAGAAAGTGAGCTTTAGTTTTCCAGACAAATATAAGATAAGGAAGCAAGTGTGTGTACACAAAGTGATAACATAATGAGATATGATATTGCCTGATGCTCAACCCATTGTAATAGGCTGTGGTTTAAAAGCACAAAACCAGCTACTTCATATACACAAATAAACTTGAAAATGCAATTTCTCATACATTAAAAATATATTAACATAAAAACTATTTTACAGTGTACTGTCCCTTTAAAATAATCTCTTCATGTTTGGGATTTCATGTAAGCAGTATATTCAGGACTCTGATGTGTAACAATTTTATTTACAAACTCTTCCGATTTGTAGTTTTGCCTTTAGGCCTAGTCTCAGTCCCACAAATCTTTTTGAAGGTTCTAGAGACTTTTTTTGGCAGTAGCCAGATCTCAAGGTATTGCGGTGACACCTTACCTGGACACAAAGTAATTGGTCTAATGTTGGCTTTCGTGGACTTTATTAATTTTGCTTGATTCAATCTGAGACCCCTACAGTATTCAGACAATGGAATGGAGACCTTCTCTGTCCTGGAGGGGGGGGGCTCTCTCAGGACCTTCTGCCCTAAGGCACATGCTTCTTGAAACCATCCTGGGAGATTGTGTCTTCAAGTGCTAGCCTTTCCGGTTGGAGAGCAGTTTGGGGTTCCTTAAGAGCTCAGGGAATCTGGAATCAGACAGTTTGTCCTGCCTTTAAATATCTTAGAGTTTAGAGCTATCTTCACTGTTCTGATAGCTTGGCTCCTTCTGAGTTTGATCCGGTTTTCCTGTCAACTCTTACTAACTAATTTTAGGCACTATTAGATGCTGATCCATAATTATAGAATAATGCAGATAATTACCACATCATCATCTAAAATGAGAGGGTTAGTTATAAGGTTTGAATCCAGGCAAAGGCTCCTGCTATCAAAATACCCCCCCTTTGTTTTTGGAGTTTCACATCTGTCTCATTTCTTCCATTCTCATCCCAGGTGTGGATTACTGGGAGGCAGATTACCTGAGCAGGCAGACTTATTCCCAGGGGAGTGAGCACTTTTTCCAGGTGATATCCCTTAGGTGGAGGTTTCCAGAGTTGAACTTGATGGCTTCTGGTTTAATCTCCAAGTTTCCCATTTATGGATCCAGATCAAGATATCTGCAGGTAGCTCTGGTAGACGTCCTAGCGGTTCTGTGGGATTTTAGTCTGCTTTTCTGGTTTCCTCCGTTTACTCTCCGGTGATAGTCCGTATCAAATTGAAACTGGTTTTGGTGTTTTTAATTGCTCCAGCTTGGCCTCGCAGATTTTGGTTTGCGGACCTGGGGAAGATGTCCTTTTCTCCTCCATTGAAATTCCACTGAGGAAGGACCTTCTACTTCGGGGTCTTTTTTTCTTCATCCAATACTAGATCCTCTGAAGCTGGCTGCGTGGAGATTGAATGCCTAGTCTTGTTTAGACAAGGGTTTCTGACAAGGTTATTGACACCTTGTTCAGATTTGTAAGCAGATTATTCGCAAGATTTTCCATAAGGTTTGGTGCCCATACCTTTTACTGGTGCAAGTCACAGGGTTTCTCTAGGTGTAAGGTGAGAATAACCTTATTCTGTCCTTTCTCCAGGAGGGTCTGGAAAAGGGTTTGTCTGCTCTGTTGTTTTTTTCTCTTGTAAGATGTATTTAGTCCACGGATTCATCCTTACTTGTGGGATATTCTCCTCCCCTACAGGAAGTGGCAGAGAGAGCACCCACAGCAGAGCTGCCTATATAGCTCCCCCCTTAGCTCCACCCCCCAGTCATTCTCTCTGCCTGCTTAACTGCTAGGAAGGGCAAAGAGGAGTGTGGTGACAAAAAATGTTAGGTTTTTATTTTCTCAAGCGAAAGTTTGTTATTTTAAATGGTACCGGTGTGTACTATTTACTCTCTGGCAGAAAAGGGATGAATATTTCTGCAAGGAGGATGATGATCTTAGCATTTTGTTACTAAGATCCACTGCTGTTCTCACAAGGGCTGAAGAGTACAGGAAAACTTCAGTTGGGGGAACAGTTTGCAGGCTAAACTGCATTAAGGTATGTTCAGTTTATTTTTTTCTAGACAGACTAGGTTATTTCTAGAAAGGCTGGCAATATCCCCATAAGGTTAGGGTAAGCTGTATTCAGACACTTGGATAGGAATTTCAGCTTGCATGAAGGGCTCATTAGTTACTGGTGACACTGTTTGGTAAAAACGTTTTTGTTTATTCAGTAAATGATGCAATTATAACGATTTTTTGAAGGGACTAAAGGGGTCATTATGGCTTGTTTTAGGGGTTTTTAACCCACATGGTTTATTTAGAGACACTCTAGTATTTTTCTGTTAGGCCTCAAAACTCGAGTGAGGTGGGAGGGGCCTATTTTCGGGCATCAATTGTGCAGTTTCGTTTCCTCTGAGACTTCTAACTGTTTCTCCAGAGGTTCCTGCCGTGTTTGAGGGCTGTAAAAGAAGTTTTTTTCCCCACAAATTGTTCTGAAGGGCAGGTAGGCGCCACAGCAGAGCTGTGGCAAGGTGCTGAAAGTCTTTTTTACCGGTTTTGATGTTTTTTCAATCCGGTTTTGCCATTAAGGGGTTAATTGTTTTTGCATAGCTGTGCAAAGTTACTAAGGCTATATGATACTACTGTAAACATTTTGATATGTTTACTGCTTTTTTACACTGTTTTGCAGAATTTGTGCAGCTTTTTTCTCTTAAAGGCACAGTACCATTTTATTTCTAAGTGTTATTTACTTTCATTACAGTGTTTTCCAAGCTTGATTGTTACATTACTAGCCTGTTTAACATGTCTGACACCAAGGAAAATCCTTGTTCAATATGTTTGGAAGCCATTGTGGTACCCCCTCTTAGAATTTGTCCCAATTGTACTGATATGTCTATAAACTATAAAGAACATATATTAGCACTTAAAAATAGAGCAATAGATGATTCTCAGTCAGAAGTAAATGAGGGTTCGCCATCTAGCTCTCCCCAAGTGTCACAACCAGTAACGCCTGCACAAGTGACGCCAAGTACCTCTAGTGTGTCGAATTCATTTATTTTACAAGACATGGCCACAGTTATGAATACAACCCTCACAGAGGATAGCTCTGGGTTAAGGAAAAATGCTGAGCAGTCTGACGCTTTAGTAGCCGTATCTGATATGCCCTCACAATGCTCTAAAGTAGGACTATACGCTCCATTCTTCCTTTAGTACAAGAGGGTCATATACGCAGACTTAAAGGATGCGTATATTCATGTTCCTATACCATCACAGATTCCTGAGATTTGCCTTTCTGGACAAACATTTCCTGTTCGTGGCCCTTTCCTTTGGTCTAGCCACGGCTCCCAGAATTTTTTCAAAGGTTCTGGGGGCTCTTTTGGCAGTGATCCGTTCTTGTGACGACATATTGGTTCAGGCGCCATCTTTTCAACAAGCAAAATCTCACACAGAGATATTGTTGTATTTTCGTTTCCCACTGATGGAATGTTAATCTGGAAATAAAGCTCCCTTTCCCCTGCTACAAGAGTAGTGGAAAAACAAAATAATTTCTTCTTGCCTCGCTCTTCAGGCTACTGCTCATCCTTCAGTGGCTCAATAAATGAAGGTAATAGGTTGGATGGTAGCTTCCATGGACATCATTTCTTTTGCTCGATTCCATTTGAGAGCTCTCCAGTTGTGCATGGAATGGCGACCATGCGGATCTATCTCAGAGAATAGAGTTAGATCAGTCGTCAAGGGATTCTTCACCGTGGTGGATTTCTCAGGAACATCTGTCTCAGGGCACATTCTTTGGGAGACCTTCCGGAGATCTTTGTCTATTTCTCAGGGAAAGTAAAGGTCAGAAAGCTACTGCTACTACTTTTTCTTTTTGGTTACGAAGTATAATTCGTTTGGCTTATGAGACTGCTGGACAGCAGCCTCCTGAAAGAAATACGGCTCATTCCACAAGAGCTGTTCCCTCTTCTTGGGCTTTCAAAAATGAAGCTTCCGTGGAACAAATTTGCAAGGCTGCAACTTGGTCTTCTCTGCATACTTTTTCCAAATTTGATACTTTTGCCTCGGCTTAGGCTTCTTTTTTGAGAAATGTTCTTCAAGCGGTGGTGCCTTCTGTTTAGGACTGCCTGTCTTGTCCCTCCCTATTTATTCGTGTCCACTAGCTTGGGTATTGGTTCCCAACAGTAATTACTCAACCTGTGGACTCGCATATCTTGGGAAAGTAAAACAAAATGTATGCTTACCTGATAAATGTATTTATTTCCGCATATGGTGAGTCCATGGCCCCACCCTTTATTTTAGACCGTTGTTCTTTTGACTATAACCTCAGGCACCTCTACACCTTGTGTTACTCCTTTTTCTCCATTTCTCTTCAGTCGAATGACTGTGGGTTGTGGGTAAGGGAGTGGTACTTAGCAGTTTAACTGTGGTGCTCTTTGCCGCCTCCTGCTGGCCAGGAGTGATATTCCCAACAGTAATTACTCAAGCCGTGGACTCACCATATCCGGAAATAAATACATTTATCAGGTAAGAATACATTTTTGTTTTTTTGCCTCAGCTGAGGCTTCCTTTGGGGAGAAAGGTTCTTCTAGCAGTTGTGCCCTCCATTTAGGTCTGCCTGTCTTGTTTCTCCCTCCCTTTCCATTCTGTGTCCTCTAGCTTGGGTATTGGTTCCCACTAATAATTAGAATGGATTTGTGGACTCTCCATGCCATTGGAAAGAAAACAAAATGTATGCTTACCTGATAAATTCTTTTCTTTCCTGGCATGGAGAGTCCACGACCCGCCCTTGTCTAATTCAAGACGGCTTATTATTTTTTATTTTTCTAAAGCTTCAGGCACATCTATACCCTTGGTGTTTCTCTTCTCTTTCCGTATTCCCTCAGCTGAATGACTGGGGATTATGGGAAGTGGGAGGAATACTTTTGCTGGGGTGTTCTTTGCCTCCTCCTGATGGCCAGGAGTTGAATTCCCACTAGTAATTAGAATGGATTTGTGGACGCCATTCCAGGAAAGAAAATAATTTATAAGGTAAGCATACATTTTTTATTTTTTTTAAGAAAGTTTAAAATGGTCTTTAAAGAATATGATATGTGGTTTTAAAAGTCCAGAGTATTTTAGGGATATACTCCTTGGAAGCCCTCATGATGAGTTAGTTCCATTTCATGAGGCCAATTAGAAGCCAGATATGTATATTTGCAATGCTCTGTACAGTTGTATATATGTTGCCGGTTCAAGAACTGGCAGCTGTATTCTCTTCATTCTTTCTGAGACGAATGGAAAATTACATCTTTCAGAGATAAATTACAGGAACATAGGCAAAATTAAATTAAATAGATATTGCATTTTTACTACACTTAAAGGGACAGTCAACACCAGAATTTTTGTTGTTTAAAAAGAAAGATAATCCCTTTTTCTCTTGTTACGTGTATCCAGTCCACGGATCATCCATTACTTGTGGGATATTCTCCTTCCCAACAGGAAGTTGCAAGAGGATCACCCACAGCAGAGCTGCTATATAGCTCCTTCCCTTAACTGTCATATCCAGTCATTCTCTTGCAAGCCTCAACCAAGATGGAGGTCGTAAGAGGAGTGCGGTGTTTTATACTTAGTTTATTCTTCAATCAAAAGTTTGTTATTTTTAAATGGTGCCGGAGTGTACTGTTTATCTCAGGCAGTATTTAGAAGAAGAATCTGCCTGCGTTTTCTATGATCTTAGCAGAAGTAACTAAGATCCATGGCTGTTCTCACATATTCTGAGGAGTGAGGTAACTTCAGAGAGGGAATGGCGTGCAGGTTTTCCTGCAATAAGGTATGTGCAGTTAATATTTTTCTAGGGATGGAATTTGCTAGAAAATGCTGCTGATACCGAAGTAATGTAAGTAAAGCCTTAAATGCAGTGATAGCGACTGGTATCAGGCTTATTAATAGAGATACATACTCTTATAAAAATGTAATATAAAACGTTTGCTGGCATGTTTAATCGTTTTTATATGTATTTGGTGATAAAACTTATTGGGGCCTAGTTTTTTTCCACATGGCTGGCTTGAATTCTGCCTAGAAACAGTTTCCTTAGGCTTTTCACTGTTGCAATATGAGTGGGAAGGGCCTATTTTAGTGCTTTTCTGTGTAGATAAAAATACTGACAGAGACATCCAGCTTCTTCCTGCATGTTCCAGGACTTCTCTGGAGGGCTCAAAAGGCTTCAAAGTCATTTTTGAGGGAGGTAAAAAGCCACAGTAGAGCTGTGGCAGTTGTTGTGACTGTTTGAAAAAACAAACAAAAAAAAAAAAAAACGTTTTTGTCTTTTATTATTCAGTTTTGGGTATTAAGGGGTTAATCATCCATTTGCAAGTGGGTGCAATGCTCTGCTAACTTGTTACATACACTGTAAAAATTTCGTTAGAGTAACTGCCCTTTTTCACTGTTATTTCAAATTTTGACAAAATTTGTGTTTCTTAAAGGTGCAGTAACGTTTTTTATATTGCTTGTAAACTTGTTTAAAGTGTTTTCCAAGCTTGCTAGTCTCATTGCTAGTCTGTTTAAACATGTCTGACATAGAGGAAACTACTTGTTCATTATGTTTGAAAGCCATGGTGGAGCCCCATAGGAGAATGTGTACTAAATGTATTGATTTCACCTTAAACAGTAAAGATCAGTCTTTAACTATAAAAGAAATATCACCAGAAGATTCTGACGAGGGGGAAGTTATGCCGACTAACTCTCCCCACGTGTCAGACCCTTCGCCTCCCGCTCAGGGGATGCACGCTAATATGGCGCCAATTACATCAGGGACGCCCATAGCGATTACCTTGCAGGACATGGCTGCAATCATGAATAATACCCTGTCAGAGGTATTATCCAGGTTGCCTGAATTAAGAGGCAAGCGCGATTGCTCTGGGGTTAGGAGAAATACAGAGCGCGCAGATGCTGTAAGGGCCATGTCTGATACTGCGTCACAATATGCAGATCATGAGGACGGAGAGCTTCAGTCTGTGGGTGACATCTCTGATTCGGGGAAACCTGATTCAGAGATTTCTAATTTTAAATTTAAGCTCGAGAACCTCAGTGTGTTGCTTGGGGAGGTATTAGCTGCTCTGAATGACTGTAACCCAGTTGCAGTACCAGAGAAATTGTGTAGGCTGGATAAATACTATGCGGTACCGGTGTGTACTGATGTTTTTCCTATACCTAAAAGGCTTACAGAAATTATTAGCAAGGAGTGGGATAGACCGGGTGTGCCTTTTTCCCCACCTCCTATATTTAGAAAAATGTTTCCAATAGACGCCACTACACGGGACTTATGGCAGACGGTCCCTAAGGTGGAGGGAGCAGTTTCTACTTTAGCAAAGCGTACCACTATCCCGGTTGAGGACAGTTGTGCTTTTTCAGATCCAATGGATAAAAAATTGGAGGGTTACCTTAAGAAAATGTTTATTCAACAAGGTTTTATTTTACAGCCCCTTGCATGCATTGCGCCTGTCACGGCCACGGCGGCATTCTGGTTTGAGGCCCTGGAAAAGGCCATCCATACAGCTCCATTGACTGTAATTATTGACAAGCTTAGAACCCTTAAGCTAGCTAACTCATTTGTTTCTGATGCCATTGTTCATTTGACTAAACTAACGGCTAAGAATTCGGGATTCGCCATCCAGGCGCGTAGGGCGCTATGACTTAAATCCTGGTCAGCTGACGTGACTTCGAAGTCTAAATTACTCAACATTCCTTTCAAGGGGCAGACCTTATTCGGGCCTGGTTTGAAGGAAATTATTGCTGACATTACTGGAGGTAAGGGTCACACCCTTCCTCAGGACAGGGCCAAAGCAAAGGCCAAGCAGTCTAATTTTCGTGCCTTTCGAAATTTCAAGGCAGGTGCAGCATCAACTTCCTCCGCTTCAAAACAAGAGGGAACTTTTGCTCAATCTAAGCAGGCCTGGAAACCTAACCAGTCCTGGAACAAAGGTAAGCAGGCCAGAAAGCCTGCTGCTGCCTCTAAGACAGCATGAAGGAACGGCCCCCTATCCGGTGACGGATCTAGTAGGGGGCAGACTTTCTCTCTTCGCCCAGGCGTGGGCAAGAGATGTTCAGGATCCCTGGGCGTTGGAAATCATATCTCAGGGATACCTTCTGGACTTCAAAGCTTCCCCTCCACAAGGGAGATTTCATCTTTCAAGGCTATCTGCAAATCAGATAAAGAATGAGGCATTCCTACGCTGTGTGCAAGACCTCCTAGTTATGGGAGTGATCCATCCAGTTCCGCGGACGGAACAAGGACAGGGTTTTTAGTCTAATCTGTTTGTGGTTCCCAAAAAAGAGGGAACCTTCAGACCAATTTTGGATCTAAAGATCTTAAACAAATTCCTCAGAGTTCCATCATTCAAAATAGAAACTATTCGGACCATCCTACCCATGATCCAAGAAGGTCAGTACATGACCACAGTGGACTTAAAGGATGCCTACCTTCACATACCGATTCACAAGGATCATCATCGGTTTCTAAGGTTTGCCTTTCTAGACAGGCATTACCAATTTGTAGCTCTTCCCTTCGGGTTGGCTACAGCCCCGAGAATCTTTACAAAGGTTCTGGGCTCACTTCTGGCGGTTCTAAGACCGCGAGGCATAGCGGTGGCTCCGTATCTAGACGACATCCTGATACAGGCGTCAAGCTTTCAAGTTGCCAAGTCTCATACAGAGATAGTTCTGGCATTTCTGAGGTCGCACGGGTGGAAAGTGAACGAGGAAAAGAGTTCTCTATCCCCACTCACAAGAGTCTCCTTCTTAGGGACTCTTATAGATTCTGTAGAAATGAAAATTTACCTGACGGAGTCCAGGTTATCAAAACTTCTAAATGCTTGCCGTGTTCTTCACTCCATTCCGCGCCCTTCGGTAGCTCAGTGTATGGAGGTAATCGGCTTAATGGTAGCGGCAATGGACATAGTGCCATTTGCGCGCCTTCATCTCAGACCGCTGCAATTATGCATGCTGAGTCAGTGGAATGGGGATTACACAGATTTGTCCCCTCTGCTAAATCTGGATCAAGAGACCAGAGATTCTCTTCTCTGGTGGTTGTCTCGGGTACACCTGTCCAAGGGTATGACCTTTCGCAGGCCAGATTGGACAATTGTAACAACAGATGCCAGCCTTCTAGGTTGGGGTGCAGTCTGGAATTCCCTGAAGGCACAGGGATCGTGGACTCAGGAGGAGAAACTCCTTCCAATAAATATTCTGGAGCTAAGAGCGATATTCAATGCTCTTCTGGCTTGGCCTCAGTTAGCAACATTGAGGTTCATCAGATTTCAGTCGGACAACATCACGACTGTGGCTTACATCAACCATCAAGGGGGAACCAGGAGTTCCCTAGCGATGTTAGAAGTCTCAAAAATAATTCGCTGGGCAGAGTACCACTCTTGCCACCTGTCAGCAATCCATATCCCAGGCGTGGAAAACTGGGAGGCGGATCTTCTAAGTCGTCAGACTTTCCATCCGGGGGAGTGGGAACTCCATCCGGAGGTGTTTGCTCAGTTGATTCATCGTTGGGGCAAACCAGAGTTGGATCTCATGGCGTCTCGCCAGAACGCCAAGCTTCCTTCTTACGGATCCAGGTCCAGGGACCCAGAAGCGACGCTGATAGATGCTCTAGCAGCGCCTTGGTTCTTCAACCTGGCTTATGTGTTTCCACCGTTTCCTCTGCTCCCTCGACTGATTGCCAAAATCAAACAGGAGAGAGCATCAGTGATTCTGATAGCACCTGCGTGGCCACGCAGGACTTGGTATGCAGACCTAGTGGATATGTCATCCTTTCCACCATGGACTCTGCCTCTAAGACAGGACCTTCTGATACAAGGTCCTTTCAATCATCCAAATCTAATTTCTCTGAGACTGACTGCATGGAGATTGGCTTCTCCGAGTCAGTCATTGATACTTTAATACAGGCACGAAAGCCTGTTACCAGGAAAATCTACCACAAGATATGGAGTAAATATCTTTATTGGTGTGAATCCAAGAATTACTCATGGAGTAAGGTTAGGATTCCTAGAATATTGTCTTTTCTCCAAGAGGGCTTGGACAAAGGATTATCAGCTAGTTCCTTAAAGGGACAGATTTCTGCTCTGTCTATTCTTTTGCACAAGCGTCTGGCAGTGGTTCCAGACGTCCAGGCATTTAGCCAGGCTTTGGTTAGAATTAAGCCTGTGTTTAAACCTGTTGCTCCCCCGTGGAGCTTAAACTTGGTTCTTAAGGTTCTTCAAGGAGTTCCGTTTGAACCCCTTCATTCCATTGATATTAAACTTTTATCTTGGAAAGTTCTGTTTTTGATGGCTATTTCCTCGGCTCGGAGAGACTCGGAGCTATCTGCCTTACAATGTGATTCTCGTTATCTGATTTTTCATGCAGATAAGGTAGTTCTGCGTACCAAACTTGGGTTTTTACCTAAGGTAGTTTCTAACAAGAATATCAATCAAGAGATTGTTGTTCCATCGTTGTGCCCTAATCCTTCTTCAAAGAAGGAACGTCTTTTATATAATCTGGACGTAGTCCGTGCCTTGAAGTTTTACTTATAAGCTACTAAAGATTTTCGTCAAACATCTTCCCTGTTTGTCGTTTACTCTGGACAGAGGAGAGGTCAAAAAGCTTCGGCAACCTCTCTCTCCTTTTGGCTTCGGAGCGTAATACGCCTAGCCTATGAGACTGCTGGACAGCAGCCCCCTGAAAGGATTACAGCTCATTCTACTAGAGCTGTGGCTTCCACCTGGGCCTTCAAAAATGAGGCCTCTGTTGAACAGATTTGCAAGGCTGCGACTTGGTCTTCGCTTCACACTTTTTAAAAATTTTACAAATTTGATACTTTTGCTTCTTCGGAGGCTGTGTTTGGGAGAAAGGTTCTTCAGGCAGTGGTTCCTTCCGCTTAATCCTGCCTTGTCCCTCCCATCATCCGTGTACTTTAGCTTTGGTATTGGTATCCCACAAGTAATGGATGATTCGTGGACTGGATACACCTAACAAGAGAAAACATAATTTATGCTTACCTGATAAATTTATTTCTCTTGTAGTGTATCCAGTCCACGGCCCGCCCTGTCCTTTTAAGGCAGGTCTAAATTTTAATTAAACTACAGTCACCACTGCACCCTATGGTTTCTCCTTTCTCTGTTTGTTTTCGGTCGAATGACTGGATATGACAGTTAGGGGAGGAGCTATATAGCAGCTCTGCTGTGGGTGATCCTCTTGCAACTTCCTGTTGGGAAGGAGAATATCCCACAAGTAATGGATGATCCGTGGACTGGATACACTACAAGAGAAATAAATTTATCAGGTAAGCATACATTATGTTATTACCCATTCCCCAGTTTTGCATATCCAACACAGTTATGATACACGTTTTACCTCTGTAATTATCTTGTATCTAAGCCTCTGCTGACTGCCCCCTTATTTCAGTTCTTTTGACAGACATGCAGTTTAGCCAATCAGTGCTTACTCCTAGGTCACTTTACGTGCATGAGCTCAATGTTATCTATATGAAACGTGAACTAATGCCCTCTAGTGGTCAAAATGTATTCAGATTAGAGGCAGTCTTCAAGGTCTAAGAAATTAGCATATGAACCTCCTAGGTTTAGCTTTCAACTAAGAATACCAAGAGAACAAAGCAAAATTGGTGATAAAAGTAAATTGGGATGTTGTTTAAAATTGCATGCCCTATTTAAATCATGAAAGTTTTTTTTGGACTTGACTGTCCCTTTAAATTATTTCCAGTTTTCATAAAATACTTATTTCTTTCATGTAATTAGCAAGAGTCCATGAGCTAGTGACGTATGGGATATACATTCCTACCAGGAGGGGCAAAGTTTCCCAAACCTCAAAATGCCTACAAATACACCCCTCACCACAACCACAAATCAGTTTTACAAACTTTGCCTCCTATGGAGGTGGTGAAGTAAGTTTGTGCTAGATTCTACGTTGATATGCGCTCCGCAGCAGGTTGGAGCCCGGTTTTCCTCTCAGCGTGCAGTGAATGTCAGAGGGATGTGAGGAGAGTATTGCCTATTTGAATGCAATGATCTCCTTCTACGGGGTCTATTTCATAGGTTCTCTGTTATCGGTCGTAGAGATTCATCTCTTACCTCCCTTTTAAGATCGACGATATACTCTTATATATATATATATACCATTACCTCTGCTGATTTTCGTTTCAGTACTGGTTTGGCTTTCTACAACATGTAGACGAGTGTCCTGGGGTAAGTAAGTCTTATTTTCTGTGACACTCTAAGCTATGGTTGGGCACTTTTTTTTTTATAAAGTTCTAAATATATGTATTCAAACATTTATTTGCCTTGACTCAGGATGTTCAACATTCCTTATTTTCAGACAGTCAGTTTCATATTTGGCATAATGCATTTGAATCAATCATTTTTTCTTACCTTAAAAAATTTGACTTTTTCCCTGTGGGCTGTTAGGCTCGCGGGGGCTGAAAATGCTTCATTTTATTGCGTCATTCTTGGCGCAGACTTTTTTGGCGCAAAAAATCTTTTCTGTTTCCGGCGTCATACGTGTCGCCGGAAGTTGCGTCATTTTTTGACTTTCTTTTGTGCCAAAAATGTCGGCGTTCCGGATGTGGCGTCATTTTTGGCGCCAAAAGCATTTAGGCGCCAAATAATGTGGGCGTCTTATTTGGCGCTAAAAAAATATGGGCGTCGCTTTTGTCTCCACATTATTTAAGTCTCATTTTTCATTGCTTCTGGTTGCTAGAAGCTTGTTCTTTGGCATTTTTCCCATTCCTGAAACTGTCATTTAAGGAATTTGATCAATTTTGCTTTATATGTTGTTTTTTCTCTTACATGTTGCAAGATGTCTCATGTTGCATCTGAGTCAGAAGATACTTCAGGAAAATCGCTGCCTGGTGCTGGAACTACCAAAGCTAAGTGTATCTGCTGTAAACTTTTGGTAGCTGTTCCTCCAGCTGTTGTTTGTATTAAATGTCATGACAAACTTGTTAATGCAGAAAATATTTCCTTTAGTAAAATACCATTACCTGTTGCAGTTCCATCAACATCTAATGTTCAGAGTGTTCCTGATAACATAAGAGATTTTGTTTCTGAATCCATTAAGAAGGCTGTCTGTTATTCCTCCTTCTAGTAAACATAAAAAGTCTTTTAAAACTTCTCTTTATCCAGATGAATTTTTAAATGAACATCATCATTCTGATTCTAATGATTCTTCTGGTTCAGAGGATTCTGTTTCAGAGGTTGATGCTGATAAATCTTCATATTTATTCAAAATGGAATTTATTCGTCCTTTACTTAAAGAAGTCCTAATTGCATTAGAAATTGAGGATTCTGGTCCTCTTGATACTAAATCTAAACGTTTAGACAAGGTCTTTAAATCTCCTGTAGTTATTCCAGAAGTTTTTCCTGTTCCTGGTGCTATTTCTGAAGTAATTTCCAGGGAATGGAATAATTTGGGTAATTCATTTACTCCTTCTAAACGTTTTAAGCAATTATATCCTGTGCCGTCTGACAGATTAAAGTTTTGGGACAAAATCCCTAAAGTTGATGGGGCTATCTCTACCCTTGCTAAACGTACTACTATTCCTACGGCAGATGGTACTTCCTTTAAGGATCCTTTAGATAGGAAAATTGAATCCTTTCTAAGAAAAGCTTATTTGTGTTCAGGTAATCTTCTTAGACCTGCTATATCTTTGGCGGATGTTGCTGCAGCTTCAACTTTTTGGTTGGAAACTTTAGCGCAACAAGTAACAGATCATGATTCTCATAACATTATTATTCTTCTTCAACATGCTAATAATTTTATCTGTGATGCCATTTTTTATATTGTCAGAGTTGATGTCAGGTTTATGTCTCTAGCTATTTTAGCTAGAAGAGCTTTATGGCTTAAAACTTGGAATGCTGATATGTCTTCTAAATCAACTCTACTTTCCCTTTCTTTCCAGGGTAATAAATTATTTGGTTCTCAGTTGGATTCTATTATCTCAACTGTTACTGGTGGGAAAGGAACTTTTTTACCACAGGATAAAAAATCTAAGGGTAAAAACAGGGCTAATAATCGTTTTCGTTCCTTTCGTTTCCACAAAGAACAAAAGCCTGATCCTTCATCCTCAGGAGCAGTTTCAGTTTGGAAACCATCTCCAGTTTGGAATAAATCCAAGCCTTCTAGAAAAGCAAAGCCAGCTTCTAAGTCCACATGAAGGTGCGGCCCTCATTTCAGCTCAGCTGGTAGGGGGCAGATTACGTTTTTTCAAAGAAATTTGGATCAATTCTGTTCACAATCTTTGGATTCAGAACATTATTTCAGAACTGGTTTCAAGATAAGACCTCCTGCAAAGAGATTTTTTCTTTCCCGTGTCCAAGTAAACCCAGCGAAAGCTCAAGCATTTCTGAAATGTGTTTCAGATCTAGAGTTGGCTGGAGTAATTATGCCGGTTCCAGTTCTGGAACAGGGGCTGGGGTTTTATTCGAATCTCTTCATTGTACCAAAGAAGGAGAATTCCTTCAGACCAGTTCTGGATCTAAAAATATTGAATCGTTATGTAAGGATACCAACATTCAAAATGGTAACTGTAAGGACTATCCTGCCTTTTGTTCAGCAAGGGCATTATATGTCTACAATAGATTTACAGGATGCATATCTGCATATTCCGATTCATCCAGCTCACTATCAGTTTCTGAGGTTCTCTTTCCTGGACAAGCATTACCAGTTTGTGGCTCTGCCGTTTGGCCTAGCAACAGCTCCAATAATTTTTACCAAGGTTCTCGGTGCCCTTCTGTCTGTAATCAGAGAACAGGGTATTGTGGTATTTCCTTATTTGGACGATATCTTGGTACTTGCTCAGACTTCACATTTAGCAGAATTTCATACGAATCGACTTTTGTTGTTTCTTCAAGATCATGGTTGGAGGATCAATTCACTAAAAAGTTCATTGATTCCTCAGACAAGGGTAACCTTTTTGGGTTTCCAGATAGATTCAGTATCCATGACTCTGTCTTTGACAGACAAGAGACGTCTAAAATTGAATTCAGCTTGTCGAAACCTTCAGTCACAATCATTCCCTTCGGTAGCCTTATGCATGGAAATTCTAGGTCTTATGACTGCTGCATCGGACGCGATCCCCTTTGCTCGTTTTCACATGCGACCTCTTCAGCTCTGTATGCTGAACCAATGGTGCAGGGATTACACAAAGATATCTCAATTAATATCTTTAAAACCGATTGTACGACACTCTGACGTGGTGGACAGATCACCATCGTTTAGTTCAGGGGGCTTCTTTTGTTCTTCCGACCTGGACTGTAATTTCAACAGATGCAAGTCTTACAGGTTGGGGAGCTGTGTGGGGGTCTCTGACGGCACAAGGGGTTTGGGAATCTCAAGAGGTGAGATTACCGATCAATATTTTGGAACTCCGTGCAATTTTCAGAGCTCTTCAGTCTTGGCCTCTTCTGAAGAGAGAATCGTTCATTTGTTTTCAGACAGACAATGTCACAACTGTGGCATACATCAATCATCAAGGAGGGACTCACAGTCCTCTGGCTATGAAAGAAGTATCTCGAATTCTGGTTTGGGCGGAATCCAGCTCCTGTCTAATCTCTGCGGTTCATATTCCAGGTATAGACAATTGGGAAGCGGATTATCTCAGTCGCCAAACGTTGCATCCGGGCGAATGGTCTCTTCACCCAGAGGTATTTCTTCAGATTGTTCAAATGTGGGAACTTCCAGAAATAGATCTGATGGCTTCTCATCTAAACAAGAAACTTCCCAGGTATCTGTCCAGATCCCGGGATCCTCAGGCGGAGGCAGTGGATGCATTATCACTTCCTTGGAAGTATCATCCTGCCTATATCTTTCCGCCTCTAGTTCTTCTTCCAAGAGTAATCTCCAAGATTCTGAAGGAATGCTCGTTTGTTCTGCTGGTAGCTCCAGCATGGCCTCACAGGTTTTGGTATGCGGATCTTGTCCGGATGGCCTCTTGCCAACCGTGGACTCTTCCGTTAAGACCAGACCTTCTGTCGCAAGGTCCTTTTTTCATCAGGATCTGAAATCCTTAAATTTAAAGGTATGGAGATTGAACGCTTGATTCTTGGTCAAAGAGGTTTCTCTGACTCTGTGATTAATACTATGTTACAGGCTCGTAAATCTGTATCTAGAGAGATATATTATAGAGTCTGGAAGACTTATATTTCTTGGTGTCTTTCTCATCATTTTTCCTGGCATTCTTTTAGAATTTCGAGAATTTTACAGTTTCTTCAGGATGGTTTAGATAAAGGTTTGTCCGCAAGTTCCTTGAAAGGTCAAATCTCTGCTCTTTCTGTTCTTTTTCACAGAAAGATTGCTAATCTTCCTGATATTCATTGTTTTGTACAAGCCTTGGTTCGTATAAAACCTGTCATTAAGTCAATTTCTCCTCCTTGGAGTTTGAATTTGGTTCTGGGGGCTCTTCAAGCTCCTCCGTTTGAACCTATGCATTCATTGGACATTAAATTACTTTCTTGGAAAGTTTTGTTCCTTTTGGCCATCTCTTCTGCCAGAAGAGTCTCTGAATTGTCTGCTCTTTCTTGTGAGTCTCCTTTTCTGATTTTTCATCAGGATAAGGCGGTGTTGCGAACTTCTTTTAAATTTTTACATAAGGTTGTGAATTCCAACAACATTAGTAGAGAAATTGTGGTTCCTTCATTATGCCCTAATCCTAAGAATTCTAAGGAGAAATCATTGCATTCTTTGGATGTTGTTAGAGCTTTGAAATATTATGTTGAAGCTACTAAGACTTTCCGAAAGACTTCTAGTCTATTTGTCATCTTTTCCGGTTCTAGAAAAGGCCAGAAAGCTTCTGCCATTTCTTTGGCATCTTGGTTGAAATCTTTAATTCATCATGCTTATGTTGAGTCGGGTAAAACTCTGCCTCAGAGGATTACAGCTCATTCTACTAGGTCAGTTTCTACTTCCTGGGCGTTTAGGAATGAAGCTTCGGTTGATCAGATTTGCAAAGCAGCAACTTGGTCTTCTTTGCATACTTTTACTAAATTCTACCATTTTGATGTGTTTTCTTCTTCTGAAGCAGTTTTTGGTAGAAAAGTACTTCAGGCAGCTGTTTCAGTTTGAATCTTCTGCTTATATTTTTAATATTAAACTTTATTTTGGGTGTGGATTATTTTCAGCGGAATTGGCTGTCTTTATTTTATCCCTCCCTCTCTAGTGACTCTTGCGTGGAAGATCCACATCTTGGGTAGTCATTATCCCATACGTCACTTGCTCATGGAATTGCTAATTACATGAAAGAAAATATAATTTATGTAAGAACTTACCTGATAAATTCATTTCTTTCATATTCGCAAGAGTCCATGAGGCCCGCCCTTTTTTTGTGGTGGTTATGATTTTTTTTGTATAAAGCACAATTATTCCAATTCCTTATTTTTTATGCTTTCGCACTTTTTCTTATCACCCCACTTCTTGGCTATTCGTTAAACTGATTTGTGGGTGTGATGAGGGGTGTATTTGTAGGCATTTTGAGGTTTGGGAAACTTTGCCCCTCCTGGTAGGAATGTATATCCCATACGTCACTAGCTCATGGACTCTTTCTAATATGAAAGAAATGAATTTATCAGGTAAGTTCTTACATAAATTATGTTTTCCCTGGGTTATTTTTCTTTTAAGACCGATTGAGCTTTCATTGGGTCAATGTTAACTTGTTTCTTATTTGCCCACAGCTTGCGTCTGGGTATCCAGGAGGACTTGGAGGAACTGAGACGTGAAGAAGAGGAATTAAAACAGAAAGCCAAAAAAGAGAAAAGTGCGAAGAGGCTGAAAACCTGACAGCAGTGTCTATCACTTAACTGTATTTATTTTCTTTTTCCCTGGTTATCAAAAATTTGGAAACATTCTGCACTTTGAGCCAAGGGGTAAATAGACAATAGGACATCTAATGGAATAAAGTTAGGATACTGATTTTCAGTACATTAAATTGTTAACATAAAGATATAAACTTTTTTTTTTTTTTTTTTTGGTCTTGATAAAAGCATATTCAAGCCATTTTGTCAGCTGAGTTTTTTGTCTTTCTGCAGCATGATCACGGAAGAAAATGAATTGCCAGGATCTTCCAGGAAAATAAAATGCTAAATATACTTTGTATTAACTTTTTTTTTTATGTACATTTTTTGAGCAGGATCAGGAAAAGTCAACATATTGACCATAATAAAATATTGCCCCATTTAAAAACTTTTTTTAAACGTCATATGAAAGAACTAAACATTTTGAACTGCTCTCTAACAATGCCTTATTGTGTATTTGTGCAGTATATTTCTTTTTATGGTGAGGATTGTGTGCAAATTTAAGAAGTGCTCTTAATAGGTGTTAAATTTAACAGATTTGTATCTGCTCAGCAAGTTTGGTCAACTGGTGAACAGGAAATGTGACATCATTTTACTCTGCCACTGTGTGGTGATATTTTATATTGGCATTAGGAGGACATTAAAGACCTTGTGCATTTGTGTTACTCCTATGCTCTCTAGAGGTGCCAGAAACCTAATTCTGTAGCCTGCAAATAAAATGGCTGTTATATGCCATTTGCAGCGTTTTGAAAACTGAACTTAAGGATTTTGCTTTTTGGCCTCTAGGAAGAGTGGGACAATGCATATTTTTTTGGCACAATACCAAGAGGTGTTTCATGCCCCTTTAATGAAATTTGATCTCATTGTATTATGTTGTATACTTATCAATGCTCATTGCTATTGGTTATCTAAATCATTAAGTGACCAGCAGTGTTCATATTATATATGATTCATACATCCTAAGGTGCTATATAGTCTACATGATGGTGTATGTATGTGTGTGTGTGTATATATATATATATGTGTATATATATATATATATATATATATATATATATATATATATATATATATATATATATATATATGTTATTATGCTTAAAGGGACATGGACAGTGGCCAAGACATTATCTTGTTAGCATAATGTGCAGAGTTTTGCAAATTGAAACACACCATTTAAGTGTTAGCTCCATTGATTGAAGCCAGTTAGGGCTAGCTGTTAGTTTGTTCACTGTGCTAACCCTATTACTATTTAGTAGACGTGCATTCGAGTGTTTTAAAACTAATGTGAATATGGCCGCTGCCAGTGACATTTGTCTCTCTTCAGAGCCAGATTTCTTCTTGTGAAAATGCAACACACAAAGATCTGGATTTTCACAAAAAAATACTGCTCCGAAAAGAGCCAAATGTCGCTGACAGCGGTCATATTCACATTAGTTTTAAAACAAAACACCCGAATGCGCATCTACATTTCTTTCCTAAGACATGGAGAGTCCAAAACGTCATTCCAATTAATAGTTGGATATTCAACTCCTGGCCAGCAGGAGGAGGCAAAGAGCACCCCAGCAAAGCTGTTAAAGGGACACTGAACCCAAATGTTTTCTTTTGGGATTCAGATAGAGCATGCAATTTTAAGCAACTTTCTAATTTACTCCTTTTATCAAATTTTCTTCATTCTCTTGGTATGTTTATTTGAAAAGCAAGAATGTCAGTTTAGATGCCGGCCCATTTTTGGTGAACAACCTGGGTTGTCCTTGCTGATTGGACAGCACCAATAAACAAGTGCTGTTTATGGTGCTGAACCAAAAAAATGCTGGCTCCTTAGCTTAGATGCCTTCTTTTTCAAATAAAAATAAAAAGTGAACGAAGAAAACTGGATACTAGGAGTAAATTAGAAAGTTGCTTAAAATTGCATGCTCTATGTGAATCGGGAAAGAAAAAAATTGGGTTCAGTGTCTCTTTAAGTGTAACTTCCCTTACCCATAATCCCCAGTCATTCTCTTTGCCTCTGTCAATGGAGGAATGCGAAGTCGGTGTCTGAAGATATTTAATCCTTTTATGGGTACTTTTTCCTGCAAGCAAGGATTGGGGTCTAGCCAAGTCCATGTCAATCTCTTTAATAAGAGTAGTGGTGGCTTTTAGCAGTAAAAAGGCGGCAAGGTAGTCTTTTCTTTACTTGCTACCCCTTTGCAAAAAGCCTGGGGTGGTTACTCTGATCTTTCTTTTGCAACAGGTCCCTGACAGGAAGTGGAGAACCGGTCACACCTTAGTAGCTGTCATTTGCCCTGCAGCTGGATCCACAGGTAAGTGCTTTTGCCTTCTAGGTACTGAAGGACAGCACTTTTGAGATCTTCTCTTTAAGTGGACATAATTTGGGACTTAGATATCCTTTTAAGACTTGGATAAATTTGGGCAACTTTACTGACTCTGGGGAGATAGTGGCTTTCTTATTCAGTATACTTTCAGGCACTGTAGAGTGAGACTTTGAAAGACTTAAGGGAGCGTTTTCTTACTAAAGCTTCCCTTAATACTTGGAAAGGGGTCCTTTTTTATTTATAAGAGATGTTTGCTTTTTGTTTAATTATTAATGTGCAAGTGTGTCGTTAGTGCATACGCTAAGCGGCTGTTTTAGTTTAACTTTGGGCCCTTTCTATCTGTGGCGCATTTAATTTTCAGCTGGTCATGTGACTTCTGGTTTCTCCTGTATGCGGAGCGTCGTGCTTTGAGGTGCCGACATCAATTGCTGATCGGAGTATTGTAGAAGCGCTAATCTCTACTGGACTACTCAGCTTTCTATACCCTATTACTAGTGGGATACTCATTCTGGTAACGGTAGGAGACCCAGACAGACGCTTAGCTTCTTGTCTGAGGTGGGGTATTAAAGTTTTACCTTAAGTTTTAATCGTTTTGCTCATTTTTTAGTAAGTTTTATTTGCATTCTCTTTATTTATTTTTTAGTAGGAGTTATTTTCCATAGCTATGGACCCAGAACCGAATCAGCCCATGTCTATAGACAAATGTTTATGTTTAGAGAACCACATTATTTTGCCTATGCAATTTTGTTCTTCATGTTTAGCTAAGACTTTAAATTTTAAGGACAAATTACTCCCTTCTGAGCCAAGTGTCTCTCAGGAAACTGCTGTGCGTGATATGCCTCAGCTTTTCACCTCGTCAGACGTCCCAAGCTTTAGTAGTTTCTCACTGTGTGCCTTCTGTTCTCAACAACCCCCTGGGGGTATTTATTGAACTGGGGATTTTGCCGCTCAAATTAATTCTGCAGTTTCTGTGGCTTTGTCTGCTTTCTCTTCTGCGGTTAAGCATAAGAGGAAATCTAGACATTTGTCTGATAGTAGAGCTTCTGACCCCTCTAGGTCTGCTTTAGTCATTTCTAATTTGTCTGATGAGGAAAATACTTCAGTAGCTTCTGCAGGTGAAATCTCAGACACTGACACTTAAGCAGAAAAATCTTTAGAATCTGAAGAGGTTAATTTTAGATTTAAGCTTGAACACCTCCGGTTACTATTAAAGGAGGTTCTAGCTACTTTAGATTACTCTGAACCTTCGGTTGCTGTCAACCCCATGAAGTCTTCTAAACTGGATAGAGTTTGATTCTCCATCTTCTGAGGAGGTTTTTCCTGTTCCAAAGAAGATGTCTGAAATTATAGCTCAGGAATGAGATAAGCCAGGGGTTCCCTTTTCCCCTTTCCCTGTTTTTAAAAAGTTTCTTTTTAAAGATACGATGAGTCCACGGATTTCATCCTTGTGGGATTACGCCTCTTGGTCAACAGGAGGAGGCAAAGAGCACCACAACAGAGTTGTATATATAGCTCCTCCCTTCCCTCCCACTCCAGTCATTCTCTTTGCCTGTGTTAGTAATAGGAAGAGGTAAAGTGAGGTGTTAGTTTAGATTCTTCAATCAAGAGTTTTTTATTTTTAAAATGGTGCCAGTGAGTACTATTTTATTACAGGGTGTAGCCGTATTCCATGTCAGCCTCTAGAGTAGAGCTACAGGTGGCTTTAAAGCATTGGGAACTGGTGGGATTAAATTCTCACTGCGCCTCCCATACTGTGTGCTGCCCTACAGATGATGGTCCTAGCAGATATTAACTAAGACCCTGTATGTCTCCACAGAACTGCAGGAGGGAAAGAAGGACCTCTTGATCCTTTGGGACCGTTCATGCTGTCGCTCAGCATTAAGGTATGTGCAGCGTTCTTTTCTGGGACAGTATTACCTCAGAGGCAGCTGTAACTTTTATTTATCTGACTCCCCTAATTTAATTACACCTCATGGCTTCTCTATTTAATATGGGGGAAGATGCGGTGGGGGAAGGTCATGACAAGGAGCGTGGATATTATGCACACTTTCAGATGCGTTAAAGGCTCCTATTGTAGTGCATGATGGCTGTGGGCAAGACGCTGGGGACCCTGGTTACGGAGTTCTGAAATTAAGACTCCGGTGTAGTTGTAAATATTTTGTGGTATCATGAAGTCCGGATAGTTGAGGACAAAAGTGTGTGTTTCAACGTATTATAAAGATAGCTTATGCTGGGCAATAGATGTCGACATTTTTCTGGCCGGAAGTACTGGTATGTTCTTTAACGCCCACGGAGGGCGGGGTTATCTTTGCGCGCTCAAAGAAAAGCCGCACAGTTGTTTTTCTGGCTACGGAGCATCCAGATCAGTGACATTGCTGGCATTGCTAAGACCGCATGGTTAGAAATTAAAGCAAGCGGTATTAGGCAGTGGAAAACTCGGCAGGCAGTGGTCGGAGTAACGTGGGGGCAGGTAGGCGCCTCAGCAGAGCTGTTGAGGTGACAGAGGTGTACTATTTTTTTCCAAGCACATTAGACTAACGGCAGAGTTGCTTTAAAAAATTGTGGGTTTTTTTTTTTTTTAACCATACAGTTAAGTCCTGTGTTAGAACTTACCGTTAGAGTGTGAGTGCAGTAAAATTGTGTTGTTTGAAATTTAAAGGCAGTTACACGCTGTTTTCAGGAGATTTTTGACAACAGTCATATTAGGCTGTTCTATTACTATTTCTTGTTTTATGTGCTCAAGTTATTTTTTTACAACCCACTACCAAATTTGACTTGCTTAATTTGTTGCCATGGAAGATCTTCAGAACGTTACATGTTCCATGTGTTTGAATGTCAATGTGGAACCTCCTGTTACCTTTTGTCCCTCATGCACTGAAAGGGCATTACAGTTTAGAGAGCAAATTTTCTTTGATAAATGTTTGACAAAAGCGGATGCTTATCAGGGTTCTACTGATGAGATCCAGAGTATGCCGCAACTTTCTCCCCATGCGTCACAGCCCTTAACGCCTGCTAAGGCGCAGCCTAGTACCTCTGCAGCTTCTGCTGCGATTACACTAAATGACATAGCTGCAGTTATGTCATCTACACTTTCAGATGCGTTATCTGCCTTCCCCATATTGCAAGGCAAACGCAGAAGGACACCCACGTGGTCAATGCAGCTTCTGATGCTTTGATAGCGATCTCAGATGTTCCCTCCCAGGACTCTGAATTGGAAGGTATGGAGGTCCTACCTGAAGGCGAACATTCTGACTCATTAAGTGTCTTGCCACTGACAGATTCAGAAGTGGTTTCCTTCAGGTTTAAACTGGAACACCTCCGCCTGTTATTGATGGAGGTTTTGGTGACTCTGGACGACTGCGACTCAATTGTAGTTCCTCCAGAAAAATTCAGTAAGTTGGACAGATATCTAGAATACCCTTCTTATTCTGATATTTTTCAAGTTCCCAAGAGAACTTCTGAGATTATTGTTAAAGAATGGGAGAGACCAGGTATTCCATTCTCTCCTTCTCCTGTTTTCAAGAAAATGTACCCTATAGCTGATGCTATCAGGGATTCTTGGCAGACGGTCCCTAAGGTGGAAGGAGCTATTTCCACCTTGGCTAAGCAAACTACTATTCCTATTGAGGATAGTTGTGCCTTCAAAGATCCTATGGATAAGAAATTGGAGGGTCTTCTTAAGAAGATCTATGTTCATCAGGGGTTGCTTTTGCAATCGGCAGCCTGCATTGTCACGGTTACGAGTGCGGCTGCTTATTGGTTTGATGCTCTGGAAGAATCTCTTAAGACCGAGACTTCTTTGGAAGAGATACAGGATACAATTAAAGCTCTTAAATTAGCTAATTCTTTTATTACGGATGCTTCTCTGCAGATTACCAAATTGGCGGCTAAGAGTTCAGGGTTTTCCATCGTAGCACGCAGAGCCTTATGGTTAAAATCTTGGTCTGCGGATGTGTCATCCAAGTCTAAGCTTTTGGCTATTCCTTGCAAGGGAAAGACCCTGTTTGGACCTGACTTGAAGGACATTATTTCTGACATCACTGGAGGCAAGGGTCATCTCATCCCTCAGGATAAAAAATCCAAACAGAGAGGTCGACAGAGTAATTTTCGTTCCTTTCGAAATTTCAAGGTAATCCCCCCCCCCCTTACTCTTCTTCTAAACAGGAAGGGAACTATTTGCAAACCAAGTCTACCTGGAGACCCAACCAGTCTTGGAACAAGGGTAAACAGTCCAAGAAGCCTGCTGATGCTCCCAAGTCAGCATGAAGGGTTGGCCCCCGATCCGGGACCGGATCTAGTAGGGGGCAGACTATCCTTCTTCATCCAGGCTTGGATACGAGATGTTCAGGATCCCTGGGCAATAGATATAGTGTCCCAGGGATACAAACTGGAATTCAGAAATTCTTACCCCAGAGGAAGGTTTCTTCTTTCTCGATTATCTGTAGGCCGGATAAAGAGAGAGGCATTCTTGCGCTGTGCAAGAGACCTCTCCTCCATGGGAGTAATCTGTCCCGTTCCAGTTCAGGAACTGGGACAGGGGTTTTATTCAAATCTGTTTGTAGTTCCCAAAAAAGAGGGAACTTTCAGACCTATCTTAGATCTCAAGAGTCTAAAGTTTCTCAGAGTTCCATCCTTCAAGATGGAAACTATTAGTACCATTCTTCCATTGATTCAGGAGGGTCAATTTATGACAACGGTGGATCTAAAAGATGCATATCTTCATGTGCCTATCCACAGAGGTCATCACAAGTTCCTGAGGTTTGCCTTTCTGGACAAACATTTTCAGATTGTGGCTCTCCCTTTCGGTCTGGCCACGGCGCCCAGAATTTTCCCAAAAGTTCTGAGGTCCTTGCTGGCGGTTCTAAGGCTGCGGGGCATTGTGGTGGCGCCTTACCTTGACGATATACTGATCCAGGCGTTATCATTTCAACTGGCAAAGTCCCATACCGACATTGTGCTTTCCTTCCTAAGAACCCACGGGTGGAAGATAAACCTGGAAAAGAGTTCGTTAGTCCCTCAGACAAGGGTTCCCTTTCTGGGAACTCTAATCGACTAGATTTTAATGAAGATTTTTCTGACGGAGGTCAGAAAGTAAAAAATTCTTAATACTTGTCGAGCCATTCAGTCCAATCCTCGTCCGTCGGTGGCTCAGTGCATGGAAGTAATCGGTTTGATGGTGGCGGTAATGGACATCATTCCGTTTGCTCGTTTTCATCTCAGGCAGTGGAATGGAGATTATACAGATTTGTCTCCTCGAATAAACCTAGATCAGGAGACAATGGACTCTCTTCTATGATGGTTGTCACTGGATCATCTATCCCAGGGGACATGTTTTCGCAGACCCTCATGGGTGATAGTGACAACGGATGCCAGCCTGTTAGGATGGGGAGCAATCTGTAATTCCTTGAGGGCTCAGGGGGTATGGACTCAGAGTCCCTCCTTCCCATCGATATTCTAGAGTTGAGAGCAATATTCAGTTGGCCACGAACCAATTCATCAGGTTCCAGTCGGACAACATAGCAACAGTAGCTTACATCAATCATCAGGGGGGGAACGAGGAGTTCCTTAGCGATGACCGAAGTAGCCAAAATAATTCGGTGGGCGGAGGCTCACTCTTGCCATCTGTCAGCAATCTAAATCCCAGGGGTGGAAAACTGGGAGGCAGATTTTCTGAGCAGGCAGACCTTTCATCCGGGGGAGTGGGAACTCCATCCAGAAATATTTTCAAAACTGATTCTCAGATGGGGTCGGCCTATGCATTCCATAGATATTAAGTTGTTCTCTTGGAAAGTTCTGTATTTGGTTGCTATTTCTTCTGCTCGCACAGTATCTGAGCTTTCAGCATTACAATATAATTCTCCTTATCTTATTTTCCATGTGGATAAGGTGGTGTTACGTACTAAACCTGGTTTTCTTCCTAAGGATGTTTCAGACAAGAACATTAATCAGCAAATTGTTGTTCCATCCTTGTGTCCTAATCCTTCTCAGAAGGAATGTCTGCTACATAATTTAGATGTAGTCTGTGCTTTAAAGTTCTACTTGCAAGCTACTAAGGACTTTCATCAATCATCTTCTTTGTGTTTTTTTCTGGGAAAGTAGGGGTCAGAAAGCTACAGCTACCTCTCTTTCTTTGTGGCTAAAGAGTATCATCCATTTTGCATATGAGACTGCTGGACAACAACCTCCTGAAAGGATTTTGGCTCATTCCACTAGGGCCATTGCTTCCTCATGGACATTCAAAAATTATGCTTCTGTTGAACAGATTTGCAAGGCTGCAACTTGGTCTTCTCTTCACACTTTTTCAAAATTTTACAAATTTTATACTTTTGCCTCGGCTGAGGCTGTTTTTGGGAGAAAGGTTCTTCAAGCAGTGGTGCCTTCCGTTTAGGTTCCCTGTCTTGTCCCTCCCGTTTCATCCGTGAACTATAGCTTTGTTATTGTATCCCACAAGTAAGGATGAAATCCGTGGAATCGTATCTTTAAAAAGAAAAGGAAATTTATGCTTACCTGATAAATTTGTTTCTTTTTAGATACGATGAGTCCACAGCCCGCCCTGTTTTTTATATGACAGGTCTTTATTTTTGTTAAACTTCAGACACCTCTGCACCTTGGCTTTTCCTTTCTCTTCCTAACTTTGGTCAAATGACTGGAGTGGAAGGGAAGGGAGGAGCTATATATACAGCTCTGCTGTGGTGCTCTTTGCCTCCTCCTGTTGACCAGGAGTAAGGATGAAATCAGTGGACTCATCGTATCTAAAAAGAAACAAATGTATCAGGTAAGCATAAATTTCCTTTTACTGTTACTGACTCTATTCGTGATTCATGGCACACTGTACCTAAAGTAGAAGGAGCTATTTCTACTCTTGCCAAGAGATCTACCATTCCTTCAGAGTGGCAACCTGCGGCGAGTATTGCAGGTGCAGCACCTTATTGATGCGATGCCTTGTCCGATCTTATTTCAGAGGAAACTACGTAAGAGGAGATCCAAGATAGGATCAAAGCCCTTAAACTGGCCAATACCTTTATCTGTGATGCAAACATGCAGATAATTAGACAGGGAGCTAAGATGTCTAGCTTCACTGTACTAGCTCGCAGAGCTCTGTGGTTAAACTCTTGGTCGGCTGATGTTTCTTCAAAGGCCAAGTTCTTGGCTTTACCTTATAAGGGTAAGACTCTGTTTGGACCGGGTCTAGCGGAAATCATTTCTGAAATTACGAGTGGAAAGGGATCTTTCCTTCCTCAGGACAAGAAGAATAGACCTAGGGAATGGCAGTCTTCTAATTTTCATTCCTTTCGCAACTTTAAGGGACAGAAGTCCTCACCTTCCTCTTCCAAACCTTGGCAATCAAGGAGGTGACTCGCATTCTGCAGTGGGCGGAAGCTCATGATTGTCTTCTATCTGCCATCCACATTCCAGGAGTGGACAAATGGGAGGCGGATTTTCTGAGCAGACAGACCTTTCATCCCGGTTAGTGGGCTCTCCATCTGGAAGTGTTCTCTCAGATATCCCTCAGGTGGGGGGTTCCAGAGTTGGATCTGATGGCGTTCCGCCAAAACGCCAAGGTTCCAAAGTACGGTTCAAGGTCAAGAGATCCTCAGGTCGGTCGTTCTGATAGATGCTATAGCGGTTCCATGAATGTTTTCTCTGGCTTGCCTGTTTCCTCCGTTTGCTCTTCTTCCACGAGTCATTGCTTGTATCAAACAGGAGAGAGCATCAGTAATCCTAATAGCTCCTGCATGGCCTCGCAGGATCTGGTTCGTGGATCTAGTATGGATGTCATCTCTACCTCCCTGGAGGTTACCTCTGAGGAAAGACCTTCTAATTTAGGGTACTTTCCTCCATCCAAACCTAGATTCTCTGAAGCTGACTGCTTGGAGATTGAACGCCTAGTTCTGTCTAGATGTGTTTTTTCTGAAGCGTTAATCTAGTTATTAAAGTTTTGCAACAGGCTCCGTTTGAGACGATGCATGTTGTTGATATTAAGTTATCTTGTAAGGTTTTGCTTCTTGCTATTTCTTCTGCTCACAGGGTGTCTGAACTTTCAGCTCTGCAGTGTGATTTCCCCGTACCGTATTTTTCATGTTGATAAGGTTGTCCTTTGTACCAAATTGGGTTTTCTCCCTAAGGTGGTGTCAGATCGAAACATTAATCAGGAAATTGTTGTTCCTTCTTTTTGTCCTAATCCTTCTTCTCATAAGGAACGTGTTCTGCATAACTTGGATGTTGTGCGAGTTCTAAAATTTTACTTACAAGCTACTAAAGAATTTCGGCAATCTTCTGCCCTGTTTGTTGTTTTCTCTTGAAAACTTAAGGGTCAGAAGGCCACTTCTACTTCTCTGTCTCTCTGGTTGAGAAGTTTGAATTGTTTGGCTTATGAGACTGCTGGACAGCAGCCTCCTGCGAGAATTACGGCTCATTCCACTAGGGCTGTCTCCTCTTCTTGGGCTTTCAAAAATGAAGCTTCTGTGGAACAAATTTGCAAGGCGGCTACATTGTCCTCTCTGCATACTTTTTCTAAATTCTACAAATTTTGATACTTTTGCCTCGGCTTAGGCTTCTTTTGGGAGAAAGGTTCTTCAAGCGGTGGTGCCTTCTGTTTAGGTCCTCCTGCCTTTTTCTCCCGCTGTGTTCATTCCGTGTCCTCTAGCTTCGGTATTGGTTCCCACTAGTAATTGAATGACTTTGTGAACTCTCCTTGTCTTAGGAAAGAAAAACAAAATGTATGCTTACCTTATACATTTCTTTCTTTCTGGACACGACCCCACCCTCTTTTTAACTATAATTCGGCAGTTTTTTTTGTAAACCTCAGGCACCTTTTTCACCCTTGTATTGTCTTCTTTTTCCATTTTCCTTCTAGCAAATGACTGGGGGTGATGGGTAAGGAAAGTTACACTTAACAGCTTTGCTGGGGTGCTATTTGCCTCCTCCTGCTGGCCAGGAGTTGAATATTCCACTAGTAATTTGAATGGCGTTGTGGACTATCCACGTCCGGAAAGAAATTAATTTATCAAGTAAGCATAAATTTTGCTTTTAATGTGTTGCCAGGGCAGCAACTAAAACAAGCAAAATAATGAATTTATAATACAATGTTAAGGTTTTTTTTGTCATTCATGAAAATGAATTTGATTACATTTTGAGCTCATTTAAAGTGATGGTAAATCCTACTGTTTCCAAAACGCACTTCACCTCATTGGGAAAAAAAAGGCAAAAGCTTGCGCACAACTAAAGGTACTTTCTGTACGCATTTTTTTTATATACTTTATGACAGAAAGTCACCTCTTTATAGCACTGGTAAATCCAAGCATTTTTTAAACCTTAGGATTTACCATCACTTTAATATTACTTTAATATCCCTTTTAACAGAGTGCATTAGAACAAGCAGTTTTAGATTTTACATTTGAACATTTTTTGAAAAAAATTATCTTTATTGTAAAAACTGCTGTAAGAGATGTGATAATCCTTAGCATGCCTACCTGCTGTAAGAGATGTAGGTGACAGTCCTTAGC
The DNA here is from genome assembly GCF_027579735.1 of Bombina bombina. Classification (NCBI taxonomy): domain Eukaryota; kingdom Metazoa; phylum Chordata; class Amphibia; order Anura; family Bombinatoridae; genus Bombina; species Bombina bombina. The sequence goes on along the minus strand of NC_069505.1, from coordinate 237,410,720 downwards.
ATGCACAACCAAAAGTGAAATCTTAGTTTAGAAAAACAGCCACTGCATCCAGGTAAAATGCTGTTGGTAAGACTGTCTGCCAATTCACTAAAACTAATTTTAGCATTGTTTAGTGGTGGTTGTTTTTAGGAAATACCAAAAGATCCATCATTTTCCAAAATGTAATAACTAGAATTTCTTTAATTAGCTGTTCAGTCCACTACATATGTTCTAGTCAGTGTCCTGTTCCTTTAACTGAAATTGCACAACAAATGAACTAACATGCAGGAAAAACTATTTTACTGTGATTACATTCCAGGATGAAACGTGGCCATTTTACTGTTAAGTCTGTGACTCTGTAGCCTGCATTAAGTTGTATAGTTATTGAAGTAATTGGCTGGCTCAGTTGTCTTCAGTAAAAGGTCAAGATAATATATTTAAAAAAAAAGCTATATTAATATAAAGTACCAGTTGATTCCAGAAATGACCACATCTTCTTTGTAATCCTTCATTTCATTTGTTTTATGTGCTCCATAAACTGGAAAAAAACAATTCTGTTGTGACAGCTGACAATTTATTTCCTAAATATATGTGAACTTTTCAATTGGTTTTCAGCACTGTGAGTCTTTATTTGATGCCAGAATATTAAAGTGATAGTATCATGTACCAAAGACCAGACCTACTGTGCAAGGGCGCATATAATAAAGTATCTGTGGAATCAGAATATCTGCATGTTTTATAGTTTGGTTAAATAGATTTTATTGTTGCAATGTTTTTTTGTATATATTATAATAATTTTTATTTATTTTTTTCAGTTCTTTCAATGTGTTTTTTAAGTTGTGTTTAAAGGGATATGAAACTCACATTTTTTTCTTTCATGATTCAGATAGAAAATGCAATTTTAAGCAACTTTCTAATTTACTCCTATAATCATTTTTTCTTTGTTTCTTTTGGTATCTTTATTTGAAAAGCAGAAATGTAAGCTTAGGAGCCGGACCATTTTTAGCGCTTCCTGATTGGTGGATACATTTCTACATTCCTGCTTTTTCAAATAAAGAGCCCAAGAGAACAAAGTAAAATTGCATGCTCTATCTGAATCATGAAAGAAAAAAATTGGGTTTCACATCGCTTTTAAGTGATATAAAACAGTGCTCCTTAAGTAAAAAAAAGGTTAAAGTAAACAACTTGCTTGTCTACTTGCTAAATGAACACTTAGACATTTTCAGTTTTACCACTGCCCTCAAGGAGGTGAGAGAGATGATATGCAATATACTTCCATTAACAAAAATCCTTATAGTAAAAGTTATTACTGTCTTTTTCTGTGGCATATGCACATATGCTGTGCGAACCCATGCGCCAGTATTCAAGATGAGAGCTGGTGGTGTGTACTGTGCCTGTGAATACTTGTCATACTAGCTATTGCTGACTCTCTGAGAAGGTGTAGTGTTTGCATACTGGTGTACAAGCCCTCACAGCATATGTGCGTATGCTGCTGGAAAACCATTTTTGCTAATGGAAGTATATGTCAAAAATGATTTTTAAAATTGAAATGCAGCCATGCAGAATTCATTTTTGACCTTTCTATCCCTTTTTAAAGTTATGGTAAACTCTCCCCTTTTTAAAATCAGATCCGGAATGTCAGTAATAATTTAGATGAAGTTTATTTAATCAGTTGTAGTAAAGTTGTGCTATAACTTACTTTTTAATATAGTTATGAAATTCAAATACCCCATGCTCCGCCGCTGATTTCAAAAGTCAATTTGTCTGTGAGCTAACAGTTTGAATTGTTCTCCAATCAGCCCTAGTGCCTTATGGGTAGAGCACTGATTGAACAACAATTCAAACAGCTCACAGACAAATTGACTTTTGAAGTTGGCGGCAGAGCTCGGGGTATTTGAATTTCATATCTATATTAAAAAGTAAGTTATAGCGCAACTTTATTACAACTGATTAATTAAACTTCATCTAAATTATCACTAATATTCTGTGTTGTTTCTTTTAAAGGAGAGAGTTTACCAGCACTTTAAGTTGCAGTCTGCCTCTTCTGGGCATGGGCAACAAACTGACTTCCGTGAATGCTAGAGAAACAGGAGCAGTTCATGTTACTCTAGAAGATTTGTGACTTTAAGCTAGATATGCCTTCCTGTAGAGTTCCAAGCACCCTTGTGGGGCTTTGACAGGAGGTATGGACCCAGCATAAATAAAGTTAAAAAAATAAAGGTAAAATCCTTTTTAAAATGATAAATACATATTGTGATATTAAGCAAAAATGAGCTACTATTAAAATGTTAATTTGCGCTTTGGATAGCGGGAAATTATATAATATTAAAAAATATTACACTGACCCCACCCGGCTATTTCATAATGCCACCGACTTGCAACATTTTCTGTGGAGAACACTAATTCCTTTATTACCCATTCCCCAGTTTTGCATAACCAACATGGTGATATCAATATACTTTTTACCTCTGTGATTACCTTGTATCTAAGTCTCTGCAGACTGCCCCTTATCTCAGTTATATTAATATACTTTTTACCTCTGCAATTACCTTGTATCTAAGCCTCTGCAGACTGCTCCTTATCTCAGTTATATTAATATACTTTTAACCTCTGTGATTACCTTGTATCTAAGTCTCTACAGACTGCCCCTTATCTCAGTTATATTCATATACTTTTTACCTCTGCAATTACCTTGTATCTAAGCCTCTGCAGACTGCCCCTTATCTCAGTTATATTAATATACTTTCTCTTGTAAGGTGTATCCAGTCCACGGGTTCATCTATTACTTGTGGGGATATTCTCCTTCCCAACAGGAAGTTGCAAAGAGGACACCCACAGCAGAGCTGTCTATATAGCTCCTCCCCTAACCCCCACCTCCAGTCATTCTCTTTGCAAGCTCTCGACAAGATAGGAAGTATAAAGAGATATGTGGTGATTTAGTGTAGTTTTCATCTTCAATCAAGAGTTTATTTTAAACGGTACCGGCGTTGTACTGTTTGCTCTCAGGCAGAAATTAGAAGAAGAATTCTGCCTGGAGGATAATGATCTTAGCGGATTGTAACTAAGGTCCATTGCTGTTCTCACACATAACTGAAGAGTATGGGAAAACTTCAGCTAGGGGAACGGCCTGCAGATTGCCTGCTTTGAGGTATGTTCAGTATAATTGTTTCTAGAGAGATGATAAAGTCTAGAAAATGCTGACAGAGCCTTTTTGGAAATGAGGTAAGCTAGATGCAGTGATTTAATAACGACTGGGATCAAGCTTGCAAGGTTGGGTAATACTCATGTTATTTGTTTCTGGTGATTAAGGTGATAAAAACGTTTTCTTTTTGCACATGAAGATCGTTTTTTGAGAGGATTTAAACTTTGTTTTTGGGGACTTGTCCACATGGCTTTTTCAGAAACTCCTAGGAGTGTTTCTTTAAGGCCCCTCTGACATCGAGTGTGGTGGGAGGGGCCTATTTTTGCGCCGCAGTTGCTTTCCTTCTAAGACATCAAGCTTCTCTAGAGGAGTCCTTCTTTATCTGAGGACCACTAAAGAGGGTTTCTTCCATTCCTGTTCGTCCCTAAGGGCAGGTAGGCGCCACAGCATAGCTGTTTTACGGGTTTGTACCGGTGGTAGACGTTTTTTCAATCCGATTTGGGGGCCAAAGGGTTAATCGTCCATTTGCAAGTGGGTGCAATATTACCTTGGTCTCATATACACACTGTAAAAATTTTGAAGATTTTACTACTTTTTTTCACTGTTTTGCAGTTTAAGTGCTACTTTTTTTCTCTTAAAGGTGCAGTACCGGTTTGATGAAATTGCTGTTTTTTTACTTTAATAAAGTGTTTTCCAAGCTAATTCCTTTATTTCAGACGCCGTGTTTCAGTTAACTAAACTTGCGGCTAAAAATTCAGGTTTTGCCATCATGGCGCGTAGGGCGCTATGGCTTAAGTCCTGGTCAGCAGATGTTTCATCGAAGTCTAAGCTTCTTAATATCCCCTTCAAAGGAAAGACCCTATTCGGGCCTGATCTGAAGGAGATCATTTCTGATATTACTGGGGGGAAAAGGTCACGCCCTTCCCCAGGATAAGTCTAATAAGTTAAGGACCAGACAGACTAATTTTCGCTCCTTTCGAAACTTCAGGAGTGGCGCGGCTTCCGCTTCCCTTAGTACAAAACAAGAGGGAAATTTCGCCCAGTCCAAGCCAGTCTGGAGACCTAACCAGGCTTGGAACAAGGGGAAACAGGCTAAAAAGCCAGCTACTGTCTCTAAGACAGCATGAAGGAGTAGCCCCCGATCTGGGACCGGATCTAGTGGGGGGCAGACTTTCTCTCTTCGCCCAGGCTTGGGTAAGAGACGTTCAGGATCCCTGGGCAGTGGAGATCGTTTCCCAGGGATATCTTCTCGAATTCAAAGGTTCATCACCAAAGGGGAGATTTCATCTCTCACAACTATCTGCAAACCAGATAAAGAGAGAGGCATTCTTACATTGCGTTCAAGACCTACTGGTTATGGGAGTGATCCACCCAGTTCCAAGGGAGGAACAGGGGCAGGGTTTCTATTCAAACCTATTTATAGTTCCCAAAAAAGAGGGAACTTTCAGACCAATCTTGGATCTCAAGATCCTAAACAAATTCCTCAGGGTCCCATCCTTCAAGATGGAGACAATCCGAACCATTCTTCCTATGATCCAGGAGGATCAATATATGACTACCGTGGACTTAAAGGATGCTTATCTGCACATTCCGATTCACAGAAATCATCATCAGTTCCTCAGGTTCGCCTTCCTAGACAGGCATTACCAGTTTGTGGCTCTTCCCTTCGGGTTAGCCACGGCGCCAAGAATCTTTACAAAGGTTCTAGGGTCCCTACTGGCGGTCCTAAGGCCGCGGGGCATAGCAGTGGCTCCTTACCTAGACGACATCTTGATCCAGGCGTCGACTCTTCAAATCGCCAAGTCCCATACGGACATTGTTCTGGCCTTTCTGAGGTCTCACGGGTGGAAGGTGAACAGAGAAAAGAGTTCTCTCTCACCTCTCACAAGAGTTTCTTTACTAGGGAATCTGATAGATTCAGTAGAAATTAAAAATTTTCTGACAGAGGTCAGGATATCAAAGCTTCTAACTTCCTGCCGTGCTCTTCATTCGATTTCTCGGCCGTCAGTGGCTCAATGTATGGAAGTAATCGGCCTAATGGTAGCGGCAATGGACATAGTTCCGTTTGCCCGCCTACATCTCAGACCACTGCAACTTTGCATGCTCAATCAGTGGAATGGGGAATACACAGATTTGTCTCCTCTGCTAAATCTGGATCAAGAGACCAGGGATTCTCTTCTCTGGTGGTTATCTCAGGTCCATCTGTCCAGGGGAATGAGCTTCCGCAGGCCAGAGTGGACTATAGTGACAACAGATGCCAGCCTTCTAGGCTGGGGCGCAGTCTGGAACTCCCTGAAAGCTCAGGGTTCGTGGACTAAGGAGGAGGCCCTCCTCCCGATAAACATTCTGGAACTAAGAGCGATATAAAATGCTCTTCAGGCATGGCCTCAACTGGCTGCGGTCAGGTTCATCAGATTTCAGTCGGACAACATCACGACTGTAGCCTATATCAACCATCAGGGGGGAACAAGGAGTCCCCTGGCAATGATGGAGGTTTCCAAGATAATTCTATGGGCAGAGGCTCACTCTTGCCATCTCTCAGCTATCCATATCCCAGGAGTAGAGAACTGGCAGGCGTATTTTCTAAGTCGGCAGACTTTTCACCAGGGGGAATGGGAGCTTCACCCGGAGATATTTGCCCAACTGATTCATCTATGGGGCAGACCGGAGCTGGATCTGATGGCGTCCCGTCAGAATGCCAAGCTTCCTTGTTACGGGTCCAGGTCAAGGGATCCTCGGGCAGCACTAGTAGATGCCCTAGCAGCGCCATGGTCCTTCAGCCTGGCTTATGTGTTTCCACCGTTTCCTCTTCTCCCGCGTCTGATTGCCAGAATCAAGCAGGAGAAAGCTTCAGTGATTTTTAATTGCCCCTGCGTGGCTTCGCAGGACTTGGTATGCAGATCTGGTGGACATGTCATCCTGCCCACCATGGCCTCTGCCATTGAGGCAGGACCTTCTAATCCAGGGTCCATTCAAACACTCAAATCTAACTTCTCTACACCTGACTGCGTGGAGATTGAACGCTTGATCTTATCAAAGCATGGTTTTTCTGAGTCTGTTATTGATACCTTGATCCAGGCTAGGAAGCCTGTCACCAGGAAGATCTATCACAAGATATGGTGTAAATATCTTCATTGGTGTAATTCCAAGGGTTTCTCATGTAGTAGGGTCAAGATTCCTAGGATTCTATCTTTTCTCCAAGAAGGATTGGAAAAGGGATTATCAGCTAGTTCTTTAAAAGGACAGATATCTGCTCTGTCTATTCTCTTTCACAAGCGTCTGGCAGATGTTCCAGACGTTCAGGCGTTTTGTCAGGCTTTAGTCAGAATCAAGCCAGTATTTAAACCAGTTGCTCCGCCGTGAAGTTTAAATTTAGTTCTTAAAGTTCTTCAAAGGGCTCTGTTTGAACCTATGCATTCATTAGATATCAAACTTTTATCTTGGAAAGTTTTGTTTCTAGTTGCTATCTCTTCAGCCCGAAGAGTTTCAGAGTTATCTGCTCTGCAGTGTGATTCACCCTATCTGATTTTCCATGCGGATAAGGTGGTATTACGTACCAAGCCAGGTTTTCTTCCTAAGGTTGTTTCCAATAGAAATATCAATCAGGAAATTGTTGTTCCTTCTCTGTGTCCGAATCCTTCAAAGAAGGAACGGTTGTTGCACAATCTAGATGTGGTTCGTGCTTTAAAGTTCTACTTACAAGCAACTAAGGATTTTCTACAAACATCTGCCTTGTTTGTTGTCTACTCTGGAAAGAGGAGAGGCCACAAGGCTTCGGCAACTTCCCGTTCTTTTTGGCTGAGAAGCATAATCCGTTTAACTTATGAGACTGCTGGCCAGCAGCCTCCTGAAAGGATTACAGCTCACTCTACTAGAGCGGTAGCTTCCACATGGGCATTTAAAAATGAGGCTTCTGTTGAACAGATTTGCAAGGCGGCAACTTGGTCTTCGCTTCATACTTTTTCTAAATTCTACAAATTTTATACTTTTGCTTCCTCGGAGGCTATTTTTGGGAGAAAGGTCTTACAGGCAGTGGTGCCTTCTGTTTAAGTTCCTGCCTTGTCCCTCCCTTCATCCGTGTCCTAAAGCTTTGGTATTGGTATCCCACAAGTAATGGATGAACCCGTGGACTGGATACACCTTACAAGAGAAAACAAAATTTATGCTTACCTGATAAATTTATTTCTCTTGTGGTGTATCCAGTCCACGGCCCGCCCTGTCATTTTAAGTCAGGTGTGTTTATTTTTTAAAACTACAGTCACCACTGCACCCTATAGTTTCTCCTTTTTCTTACTTGCCTTCGGTCAAATGACTGGGGGTTAGGGGAGGAGCTATATAGACAGCTCTGCTGTGGGTGTCCTCTTTGCAACTTCCTGTTGGGAAGGAGAATATCCCCACAAGTAATGGATGAACCCGTGGACTGGATACACCACAAGAGAGAGAAATTTATCAGGTAAGCATAAATTTAGTTTTTTATCTCTGTGATTAACTTGTATCTAAGACTCTGCAGACTGCTCCTTATCTCAGTTATATTAATATACTTTTTACCTCTGTGATTACCTTGTATCTAAGTCTCTGCAGACTGCCCCCTTATCTCAGTGCATTTGTTTTAGCCAATCAGTGCTGACTCATAAATAACTCCACGGGAGTGAGCACAATGTTATCTATATGTCACACTAGCACTGTCGAACTGTGAAAAACTCAACTAAGATAAGAGACGGCCTTCAAGGTCTTGGAAATTAGCATATGAGCCAACCTAGGTTTAGCTTCAACAAAGAATACCAAGAGAACACATCAAAGTTGATGATAAAAGTAATTGGGAAAGTTGTTTTAAAATTGCTTCTCTATCTGAATCATGCAAGTTTAATTTTGACTAGACTGTCCCTTTAACGGTTCTATACTTTATTTTATTTACGTATTAGACAGGACCACACTGTAGCACTGCTCCTATTTATGTTTAAATATTTTTTATTGACGACTTTCTTTTACACTTAGAATACAAGGGAGTTTCTCTCTCTCCCCCCCCCCCCCCCAACCAGTTCTCCAAACATACAAATATCAACATACCAAGATGTAACAATTTTAACATATCCAAACATTATTCCTTCCAGTTCTTATTATACATCTTAATATGCGGCACACTTCCCAGGAAAACAGCTTGGAATGTAGAAGGCCTTGCTTAAGAAACAAATATCAGACTTCACTAGTAGGTCATCTATTGTTAGAATCTGCTCCAGGAAGGATGCTACAGATTTTTAATCCCGTGAGCTTTTTACCCAGTGATAATACAAGAGAGTTTCTAATCTATATTATTAATCAAATAAACAACTAGATTATAATACATAACTCTCTCCAAGAAACCTTTTCAAGTATTTCGGCTCCAGGATGGGTGGGGAGAGAAAAAAGGGGGGGAAGACAGGGTATCCCCAATCCCAGCGATCCTCCGAGTCCCACGGGTTTTGTCTAAATTCAGTGCTTAGAGGTCAGATTGTGTACAATGTACATTTCTGGGAGTTGTTGAGTTGCTAATCCGCACTGCTCCTATTTAAAGGGACACTGAACCCATTTCTTCTGTTATGTGTGATCAGTCCACGGGTCATCATTACTTCTGGGATATAACTCCTCCCCAACAGGAAATGCAAGAGGATTCACCCAGCAGAGCTGATATAGCTCCTCCCCTCTACGTCAGTCCCAGTCATTCTCTTGCACCCAACGACTAGATAGGATGTGTGAGAGGACTATGGTGATTATACTTAGTTTTTATGACTTCAATCAAAAGTTTGTTATTTTACAATAGCACCGGAGCGTGTTATTACTTCTCTGGCAGAGTTTGAAGAAGAATCTACCAGAGTTTTTTACTATGATTTTAACCGGAGTAGTTAAGATCATATTGCTGTTCTCGGCCATCTGAGGGAGGTAAAAGCTTCAGATCAGGGGACAGCGGGCAGATGAATCTGCATTGAGGTATGTAGCAGTTTTTATTTTCTGAATGGAATTGATGAGAAAATCCTGCTATACCGTTATAATGACATGTATGTATACACTTCAGTATTCTGGGAATGGTATTTCACCGGAACTACTCTGTTAAAGGTCACTAATCCTTTTAATAAATATTATCATGTTAAACGTTTTTGCTGGAATGTAGAATCGTTTACATTGCTGAGGTACTGAGTGAATAAATGTTTGGGCATTATTTTCCACTTGGCAGTTGTCTGCTTTAAATTGTGACAGTTTCGTTTCTCCTCACTGCTGTGTGTGAGAGGGAGGGGCCGTTTTTGGCGCTCTTTGCTACGCATCAAAAATTTCCAGTCAGCTACTATTATATCTCCTGCATGATCCGGTTCACTGACAGATCTCAGGGGTCTTCAAACTTCTTTGAAGGGAGGTACATTCTCTCAGCAGAGCTGTGAGAATTTTATATTGACTGTGAATAAAAACGTTACTCTATAATTTTTTATGTCAAATTTAGTTATTGTTATTTACTAATGGGAACAAACCTTTGCTAAAAGTTGTGTTATTTTAAAGTTGATGCTATAACTGTTTTTTCAGTTCATTATCTCAACTGTCATTTAATCGTTTAAGTACCTCTTTGAGGCACAGTACGTTTTTGCTAAAAAAGATTATAACCAGGTTGCAAGTTATTGCTAGTGTGTTAAACATGTCTGACTCAGAGGAAGATATCTGTGTCATTTGTTCCAATGCCAAGGTGGAGCCCAATAGAAATTTATGTACTAACTGTATTGATGCTACTTTAAATAAAAGTCAATCTGTACAATGTGAACAAATTTCACCAAACTGCGAGGGGAGAGTTATGCCGACTAACTCGCCTCACGCGGCAGTACCTGCATCTCCCGCCCGGGAGGTGCGTGATATTATGGCGCCTAATACATCTGGGCGGCCATTACAGATAACATTACATGATATGGCTACTGTTATGACTGAAGTTTTGTCTAAATTACCAGAACTAAGAGGCAAGCGTGATCACTCTGGGGTGAGAACAGAGTGCGCTGACAATACTAGGGCCATGTCTGATACTGCGTCACAGCTTGCAGAGCATGAGGACGGAGAGCTTCATTCTGTGGGTGACGGTTCTGATCCAAACAGATTGGATTCAGATATTGCAAATTTTAAATTTAAATTGGAGAACCTCCGTGTATTACTAGGGGAGGTCTTAGCAGCTCTCAATGATTGTAACACCGTTGCAATACCAGAGAAACTGTGTAGGTTGGATAAATACTTTGCGGTACCGGCGAGTACTGACGTTTTTCCTATACCTAAGAGATTAACTGAAATTGTTACTAAGGAGTGGGATAGACCCGGTGTGCCGTTCTCACCCCCTCCAATATTTAGAAAGATGTTTCCAATAGACGCCACCACTCGGGACTTATGGCAAACGGTCCCTAAGGTGGAGGGAGCAGTTTCTACTTTAGCTAAACGTACCACTATCCCGGTGGAGGATAGCTGTGCTTTTTCAGATCCAATGGATAAAAAATTAGAGGGTTACCTTAAGAAAATGTTTGTTCAACAAGGTTTTATATTGCAACCCCTTGCATGTATCGCGCCGATTACGGCTGCGGCAGCATTTTGGATTGAGTCTCTGGAAGAGAACCTTAGTTCATCTACGCTAGACGACATTATGGACAGGCTTAGAGTCCTTAAACTAGCTAATTCATTCATTTCGGAGGCCGTAGTACATTTAACCAAACTTACGGCTAAGAACTCAGGATTCGCCATACAGGCACGTAGAGCACTGTGGCTAAAATCCTGGTCAGCTGATGTTACTTCTAAGTCCAAATTACTTAATATACCTTTCAAGGGGCAGTCTTTATTTGGGCCCGGTTTGAAAGAAATTATCGCTGACATTACAGGAGGTAAGGGCCACGCCCTACCTCAAGACAAAGCCAAAGCTAAGGCTAGACAGTCTAATTTTCGTCCTTTTCGGAATTTCAAAACAGGAGCAGCGTCAACCTCCACTGCACCAAAACAGGAAGGAGCTGTTGCTCGTTACAGGCAAGGCTGGAAACCTAACCAGTCCTGGAATAAGGGCAAACAGGCCAGGAAACCTGCTGCTGCCCCAAAGACAGCATGAACCGAGAGCCCCCGATCCGGGACCGGATCTAGTGGGGGGCAGACTTTCTCTCTTCGCCCAGGCCTGGGCAAGAGATGTTCAGGATCCCTGGGCGCTAGAGATCATATCTCAGGGATACCTTCTAGACTTCAAATTATCTCCCCCAAGAGGGAGTTTTCATCTGTCAAGGTTGTCAACAAACCAGATAAAGAAAGAAGCGTTTCTACGCTGTGTACAAGATCTGTTATTAATGGGAGTGATCCATCCGGTTCCGCGGTCGGAACAAGGACAAGGGTTCTACTCAAACCTGTTTGTGGTTCCCAAAAAAGAGGGAACTTTCAGGCCAATCTTAGACTTAAAGATTCTAAACAAATTCCTAAGAGTTCCATCGTTCAAAATGGAAACTATTCGGACAATCTTACCTATGATCCAAAGGGGTCAGTACATGACCACAGTGGATTTAAAGGATGCTTACCTTCACATACCGATTCACAAAGATCATCAACGGTATCTACGGTTTGCCTTCCTAGACAGGCACTACCAGTTTGTAGCTCTTCCATTCGGATTGGCTACGGCCCCAAGAATCTTCACAAAGGTTCTGGGTGCCCTTCTGGCGGTACTAAGACCGCGAGGGATTTCGGTAGCTCCGTACCTAGACGACATTCTAATACAAGCTTCAAGCTTTCAAACTGCCAAGTCTCATACAGAGTTAGTTCTGGCATTTCTAAGGTCGCATGGTTGGAAAGTGAACGAAAAGAAGAGTTCTCTTTTTCCTCTCACAAGAGTTCCATTCTTGGGGACTCTTATAGATTCTGTAGAAATGAAGATTTACCTGACAGAAGACAGGTTAACAAAGCTTCAAGATGCATGCCGTGTCCTTCATTCCATTCAACACCCGTCAGTAGCTCAATGCATGGAGGTGATCGGCTTAATGGTAGCGGCAATGGACATAGTACCTTTTGCACGCCTACACCTCAGACCGCTGCAATTGTGCATGCTAAGTCAGTGGAATGGGGATTACTCAGATTTGTCCCCTACTCTGAATCTAAATCAAGAGACCAGAAATTCTCTTCTATGGTGGCTTTATCGGCCACACCTGTCCAGGGGGATGCCATTCAGCAGGCCAGACTGGACAATCGTAACAACAGACGCCAGCCTGCTAGGTTGGGGCGCTGTCTGGAATTCTCTGAAGGCTCAGGGATCATGGAATCAGGAGGAGAGTCTCCTTCCAATAAACATTCTGGAATTGAGGGCAGTTCTCAATGCCCTTCTGGCTTGGCCCCAATTAACAACTCAGGGGTTCATCAGGTTTCAGTCGGACAATATCACGACTGTAGCTTACATCAACCATCAGGGAGGGACAAGAAGCTCCCTAGCAATGATGGAAGTATCAAAGATAATTCGCTGGGCAGAGTCTCACTCTTGCCACCTGTCAGCAATCCACATCCCGGGAGTGGAGAACTGGGAGGCGGATTTCTTGAGTCGCCAGACTTTTCATCCGGGAGAGTGGGAACTTCATCCGGAGATCTTTGCCCAAATACTTCGACGTTGGGGCAAACCAGAGATAGATCTCATGGCGTCTCGCCAGAACGCCAAACTTCCTCACTACGGGTCCAGATCCAGGGATCCGGGAGCGGTTCTGATAGATGCTTTGACAGCACCTTGGAACTTCGGGATGGCTTATGTGTTTCCACCCTTCCCGCTGCTTCCTCGATTGATTGCGAAAATCAAACAGGAGAGAGCATCAGTGATTCTAATAGCGCCTGCATGGCCACGCAGGACTTGGTATGCAGATCTAGTGGACATGTCATCCTGTCCACCTTGGTCTCTACCTCTAAGACAGGACCTTCTGATACAGGGTCCATTCAAACATCAAAATCTAACTTCTCTGAAACTGACTGCTTGGAAATTGAACGCTTGATTTTATCAAAGCGTGGTTTTTCTGAGTCGGTTATTGATACCCTGATTCAGGCTAGGAAGCCTGTTACCAGAAAGATTTACCATAAAATATGGCGCAAATACCTATACTGGTGCGAATCCAAACGTTACTCCTGGAGTAAGGTTAGGATCCCTAGGATATTGTCTTTTCTACAAGAAGGTTTAGAAAAGGGTTTATCAGCTAGTTCATTAAAGGGACAGATTTCAGCTCTGTCCATCTTGTTACACAGGCGTCTGTCAGAAAATCCAGACGTCCAGGCCTTTTGTCAGGCTTTAGCTAGGATCAAGCCTGTGTTTAAAGCCGTTGCTCCGCCATGGAGTTTAAACTTAGTTCTTAACGTTTTACAAGGTGTTCCGTTTGAACCCCTTCATTCCATTGATATAAAATTGTTATCTTGGAAAGTTCTATTTTTAATGGCTATTTCCTCGGCTCGAAGAGTCTCTGAGTTATCAGCATTACATTGTGATTCTCCTTATCTGATTTTTCACTCAGACAAGGTAGTTCTGCGTACTAAACCTGGGTTCTTACCTAAGGTAGTCACTAACAGGAATATCAATCAAGAGATTGTCGTTCCATCCTTGTGTCCAAATCCTTCTTCAAAGAAGGAACGTCTTCTACACAATCTGGATGTAGTTCGTGCCCTCAAGTTCTACTTGCAGGCAACTAAAGATTTTCGCCAAACTTCTTCCCTGTTTGTCGTTTATTCTGGACAGAGGAGAGGTCAAAAAGCTTCTACTACCTCTCTCTCGTTTTGGCTTCGTAGCATAATACGTTTAGCCTATGAGACTGCTGGACAGCAGCCTCCTGAAAGAATTACAGCTCACTCCACTAGAGCTGTGGCTTCCACTTGGGCCTTTAAGAATGAGGCCTCTGTTGAACAGATTTGCAAGGCTGCAACTTGGTCTTCGCTTCATACTTTTTCCAAATTTTACAAATTTGACACTTTTGCTTCTTCGGAGGCTATTTTTGGGAGAAAGGTTCTTCAGGCAGTGGTTCCTTCTGTATAATGAGCCTGCCTATCCCTCCCGTCATCCGTGTACTTTTGCTTTGGTATTGGTATCCCAGAAGTAATGATGACCCGTGGACTGATCACACATAACAGAAGAAAACATAATTTATGCTTACCTGATAAATTCTTTTCTTCTGTTGTGTGATCAGTCCACGGCCCGCCCTGTTTTTAAGGCAGGTAAATATCTTTTAAATTATACTCCAGTCACCACTTCACCCTTGGTTACTCCTTTCTCGTTGATTCTTGGTCGAATGACTGGGACTGACGTAGAGGGGAGGAGCTATATCAGCTCTGCTGGGTGAATCCTCTTGCATTTCCTGTTGGGGAGGAGTTATATCCCAGAAGTAATGATGACCCGTGGACTGATCACACAACAGAAGAAAGGAATTTATCAGGTAAGCATAAATTATGTTTTTTTTTTCTTTCGTGATTCAGATAGAGCAGGCAATTTTAAGCAACTTTATAATTTACTCCTTTTATCAATTTTTCTTCGTTCTCTTGCTATCTTTATTTGAAAAAGGCATCTAAGCTATTTTTTTTGGTTCAGACCCTGGACAGCCCTTGTTTATTGGTGGGTGAGAATTTATCCACCAATCAGCAAGAACAACCGAGGTTCACCAAAAATGGGCTGGCATCTAAAGTTACATTCTTACTTTTCAAATAAAGATACCAAGAGAATGAAGAAAATTTTATAATAGGAGTAAATTAGAAAGTTGCTTAAAATTGCTGCTCTATCTGAATCCGTAAAGAAAAAACTTGGGTGTCCCTTTAAACATGCATGGAAAATCTCCTTGCCTTGGGTTCTACAGCGTCCCATTAACTAGACGTTAAAATACTACACAAACTCTCAGCTTCCCTATAGTGCATTTTACTCCTTTATCACTCAGTACAGTGTGCAGGCTTGTCTTATTTACCATCCTGGTGCAGGGACTGGAGATATATATAGGTACAGTTTTATGCAAAAGTTTAGGCACCCCTGACAATTTACATGATTTTCAATAATTGGGTGTTTGGAATCCTGCCTCTCTGGCCATAGGCTAGACTTAGTTACCAACTAAAGCTGAAACCCCCTCCCCCATTCAAACTACATCGGGGACCCCCCCCCCCTTTTTATTTTTTTTTTCCTTCCTTCCCTCTTCTTTCCCCCTTCTTGCACCTCCTTTATGTCTCTCCCCTCCCCCCTCTTTCCTTGCCCGACCTCAACTTTACTTAACCTCTACTCAACATTTTACACAATACACTGACAAATATACCTTGAACACTCATAATATAACAACTTGATGGACTACTTTATAGGCCCGAGGCCTGGAGCTGGGCCTCTACTTTTGTTTTCTATTATAATCTACTAGTATGTTGTTGTTAATTCTAAAAAATTAAAAACGAGCTGAACTGACATAGCAGGAGAGAGCAACAGAGGACTCGTTAAAATTTTCTCCTTTGACAACCATGGAGCTACCAATTCACCAAGGCATCGTTTTAGTCTTTTTCATCTTGACTATTATGAAAGTTTGTTTTGCTTTTTGTATGATCTCTCCTTACGTTTTTTGTTTTTTTTCTGCTGTATGTTAAACGCTCAATAAAAACCTTTAAAACTTAAAAAAAAATAGTAATTAAACATTAAAAGATAAACTGTTAAAAAAAATAAATAACTGGGTGTTTGGATCAGCAATTTCAATTTGATCTATCAAATAACTGAAGGACACAGTAACATTTTAGTAATGAAATGAGGTTTAGTGGATTAACAGAAAATGTGCAATATGCATCAAAACAAAATTAGACAGGTGCATACATTTGGGCACCCTTGTCATTTTGTTGATTTGAATACCTGTAACTACCTAGCACTGATTAATTGGAACACACAATTGGTTTGGTGAGCTCATTAAGCCTTGAACTTCATAAACAGGTGCATCCAATCATTAGAAAATGTATTTAAGGTGGCCAATTACAAGTAGTTGTTCTCTTTGACTCTTCTCTGAAGAGTGGCAACATGTGGGCCTCAAAACAACACTCAAATGACCTAAAAACAAAGATTGTTAAACATTATGGTTTAGGGGAAGGCTACAAAAAGTTATTGCAGAGATTTAAGCCGTCAGTGTCCACTGTGAGGAACATAGTGAGGAAATGGAAGACCACAGGCACAGTTCTTGTTAAGTCCAGAAGTAAAATATCGGAGAGGCAAAGGATTGTGAGAATGGTCAAAAACAGCCCACAGACCACCTCCAAAGACCTACAAAATCATCTTGCTGCAGATGGTGTCACTGTGCATTGTTCAACCATTCAGCGCACTTTGCACAAGGAGAAGCTGTATGGGAGAGTGATTCGAATGAAGCGTTTTCTGCACACACGTTAAAAAAACAGTCGCTTGAGGTATGCAAACGCACATTTGGACAATCCAACGTCATTTTGGAAGAATGTGCTATGGACTGATTAAACAAAGATTGAGTTATTTGGTCATAGCAAGGCTCATTATGCATGGCGGCAAAAGAACACAGCGTTCCGAGACAAACACTTGCTACCCACAGTGAAATTTGGGGAAATGTTCCATCGTGCTGTGGGGCCAGTGCAGGTACTGGGAATCTTGTTAAAGTTGAGGGTCGCATGGATTCCACTCAATATCAGCAGATACTTGAGAATAATGTTGAGGAATCAGTCACAAAGTTGAAGTTATGCCGGGGCTTGATATTTCAACAAGACGATCAAAAACACTGCTCAAAATCTACTCTGGCATTTATGCAAAGGAACAAGTACAATGTTCTGGAATGGCCATCCCAGTCCCCAGACCTGAATATCATTGAAAATCTGTGGGGTGATTTGCAGTGGGCTGTCCATGCTCGGCAACTATCAAACCTAACTGAACTGGAGATGTTTTGCAAGGAGAAATAGTCCTTCATCCAAAATCCAGACACTCATTACAGGCTATAGGAAGCGTCTAGAGGCTGTTATTTCTGCTAAAGGAGGCTCTACTAAATATTGATGCCAATATTTCTGTTGGGGTGCCCAAATTTATGCACCTGTCTAATTTTGTTTTGATGCATATTGCACATTTTCTGTTAATCCAATAAACATAACTTCACTACTGAAATATTACTGTGTCCTTCAGTTATTTGATAGATCAAAATGAAATTCTGGTCCAAACACCCAATCCTATAATATAAAAGGCCAAGTGTGTTTGTCCGAAGCTGTCATGCTCAGTAGAGACAAACACACCTGGCCTTAGAGTCTACCTGATCTTCTTTCTGGCGTGACAACGGTGCGCGGTCGCGAGAGAGCGAGCAAAAGAGAGGGGAATGCGAAAAAGAGGGGAAAGAGCAAAAGAGGAGAGAGAGAGTGCAAAAGAGAGGTGGGGTGTTAGGTGTTGTTAATATATCCTAACAGGAGGAGAGCGAAAAAAACCAAAAGATTAGGGAAAGCGAGCAAAAGATTAGGGAAAGAGAGCAAAAGAGGAGAGAGAGCAAAAGGGGGGAGAGAACACAAAAGAGGGGGGAGAAAGAGAACACAAAAGAGGGGGGAGAAAGAGAGGGGGAGAATGAGAGAGCAAAAGAGAGGGGGAGAAAGAGAGCGCAAACGAGAGGGGGAGAAAGAGAGAGCAAAAGAGAGGGGGAAGAGCAAAAGATTGGGAAAAAGAGAGCAAGAGAGGGGGGAGAGAGCAAAAGAGAGGGGGGAGAGAGAGCGCAAAAGAGGGGGAGAGAGTGCAAAAGAGGCGGGAAAGAGAGGGGAGAGAGCAAAAGAGAGGGGAAAGAGCAAAAGAGAGGGGGAGAGAGAGGGCAAAAAATTGTGGAAAGAGAGAAAAAAGAGGGGAAAGGGCAAAAGAGAGAGGGGGAGAGAGAGCAAAAGAGAGGGGGAGAGAGAGAGAGCAAAAGAGAGAGGGGGGAGAGAAAGCAAAAGAGGGGTGGTTCCATCACCACAATAGACTGCCCTTCTGAAAATGGCAGGGTGGTGAGGGGGGAGAGAGAGAGTGTAAAAAGGAGGGGGGAGAGAGAGCGGGAGGAAAGAGAGCAAAAGAGTGGGGGCGGGAGAGAGAGAGCAAAAGATTGGGGAAAGAGAGCATAAGCGTGGAGAGAGCATAAAAGAGGGGGAAAGAGAGCAATCAAAAGAGAGCGGGAGGAGAGAGAGCAAAAGATTGTGGAGAGAGAGGGGGTAAAAGAGAGAGGGCAAAAAGGAGGGGGAAAGAGCGAGCAAAAGAGAGCGGGAGGAAAGAGCAAAAGAGAGCGGGAGGAAAGAGAGCAAAAGAGAGGGGGCAGAGAGAGAGCAAAAGAGAGGGGGCAGAGAGAGAGCAAAAGAGGGGGTAGAGAGAGAGCAAAAGAGAGGGGGAGAGAGCGCAAAAAGGAGGGGGTAGAGAGAGAGCAAAAGAGCGCGGGGGGGAGAGAGAGAGCAAAAGAGAGGGGGGAGAGAGCAAAAGATTGGGGAAAGAGAGCAAAAGAGAGAGGGGGAGCGCAAACAAAAGGGGGGAGAGAGCAAACAAGAGGGGGGGAGAGCAAAAGAGAGGGGGAGAGAGCAAAAGATTGGGGAAAGAGAGCAAAAGATTGGGGAAAGAGAGCAAAAGAGAGGGGGAGGAGAGAGAGAGCAAAAGAGAGGGGGAGGAGAGAGCAAAAGAGAGGGGGAGGAGAGAGCAAAAGATTGGGGAAAGAGAGCAAAAGATTGGGGAAAGAGAGCAAAAGATTGGGGAAAGAGAGCAAAAGAGAGGGGGGAGCGAGAGCAAAAGAGAGGGGGGGGGGAGAGCAAACAAGAGGGGGGGAGAGCAAACAAGAGGGGGGGGGAGAGCAAGAGCAAAAGAGGGGGGGGGGAGAGCGAGAGCAAAAGAGGGGGGGGAGAGCAAGGTGTGGGACAGCTGTACTGCAAAAAGTGGCCTGTGTGAACGGGTTTAGGACTAGTTATTTCTTTTGCAAGATGTACCGAGTCCACGGTTTCATCCTTACTTGTGGGATATTATCCTTCCTAACAGGAAGTGGCAAAGAGAGCACCACAGCAGAGCTGTCTATAAAGCTCCCCCCTTAACTCCAACCCCCAGTCATTCTCTTTGCCGGCTCTAAGCAGGAAGGGTAAAGTGAAAGAGGTGATAAACTGTGTTTTTATTTTATCTTCAAGCAAGAGTTTGTTATTTTTAAATGGTACCGGTGTGTACTATTTACTCTCATACAGGAGATGGATGAAGATTTCTGCCTAGAGGATGATGATCTTAGCATTTGTAACTAAGGTCCACTGCTGTTCCCACAGAAGCTGAGGAGTACAGGAAAACTTCAGTGTGAGGTACGGTTTCTTGCTATAAATGAGGTATGTTCAGTCATTTTTTTCTGTAGAGACTGTGATAACTCAGAAAGGCTGACAGTATCCCTATAAGGGGAAGGGGAAGCAGTAATCCCAGTCTTTGAAGGGGCTTTACTTGCTTGCATAAAGGGCTTAACTTATGGGCACTCAGTTTGTATGATATATAACCAAACGTTTATGTGTTCTGGGAGTAACATTTTTTATTATTGAGGGGACATCTATATTGAGAGTACACTTGGCTTTTTTGGGGTTTTGATAACCCACATGGCTGGAAAAACTCTTGGTAGATTTTTCTAAGGGCCCTAGCAACATCGAGTGCGGTGGGTGGGGCCTAATTTCGCGCCTCAGTTGCGCAGTTGTTTTCTATAGTCAGGCAGCAAGCTACAACACCGGAGGGTCATGGAGGGCTAATCAAAGCTTTATCCCCACATTATCAATCCCTAAGGGCAGGTAGGCGCCACAGCAGAACTGTGGCAAGGTGCTGACGGGTTTTTACCGGTTTTGGCAGTTTGTTAATCCGGTTTGCTTATTTGGGGGTTAATTGTTAAATTGCTTGTGGGTGCAATCTTACTATAGCTTAGTGTGTCTACTGCAAAAATTTTGGAAAATTTGAAGTAATTTTAAGCAGTTTTGCAGTTTGTGTATGCATTTTTTTCTCTTAAAGGCACAGTACCGTTTTTGAAAATTGTTGTTTTTTCATTAAATAAGGTGTTTTCCAAGCTTGCTTGTCTTATTACTAGCCTGTTCAACATGTCTGACACTGAGGAAACTCATTGCTCAATTTGTTTAGAAGCCATTGTGGAACCCCCTCTTAGAATGTGTCCCACTTGTACTGATATGTCTATAAATTGCTAACAGCATATTTTGACTTATAAGAGTTTGGCACTGGATGATTCTCAGATATAAGGAAATCAGGTTTTGCCATCTAGTTCTCCCCAAGTGTCACAACCTGTAACGCCCGCACAAGTGATGCCAAGTACCTCTAGTACGTCTAATTCTTTTACCTTGCAAGATACATACCCCCCAACTGTCCCGATTTTCGCGGGACAGTCCCGATTTTAGGGGTCTGTCCCCCTGTCCCGGGTTTTTTTTTTTTTTTTTTTTTAAATTCTGTTGGGCCCATACTCAGAAGCAGCTGGCTTTGCTCTCACAGGGTTTGATACCTGTTAGATTCCCTGTGGAAAAGGAATGGTGTGTGGGTTAAGCAGGAGTAAGAAGGCTGTATACACTCTGACCACGGGTAATGGTAACCTCTCTAACCTACCTCTGGTAGTGATGATGTCTAACCCCTGGTGATAATACTAACATGCCTTCAGTTTTATACAATGAGCAGTGCTAATACCATGGTAACGAACAGTGGCAGCCGCAGACTCCCAGCTAATGTGCTTGCCAACCCCAGGACCCCATACAATAAATTACAGATACCCATATATGATGTAGTGTGTGTTTCTATCTGTATCCATAACTGTGTGTGTGTATCTGTATGTATAAGTTTATGCTATGTAGTGTGTGTGTGTCTGCATGTATAAATGTAAGCTATGTAGTGTGTGTATGTGTATCTGCATGTATAAGTGTATGCTATGTAGTGTGTGTGTGTCTGCATGTATAAGTGTATGCTGCATGTATAAGTGTATGCTATGTAATGTGTGTGTATCTGCATGTATAAGTGTATGCTATGTAATGTGTGTGTATCTGCGTGTATAAGTGTATGCTATGTAGTGTGTGTGTATCTTCATTTGTAAGTGTATGCTATGTAGTGTGTGTGTATCTGCATGTATAAGTGTATGCTATGTAGTGTGTGTGTGTGTATCTGCATGTATAAGTGTATGCTATGTAGTGTGTGTGTATCTGCATGTATAAGTGTATGCTATGTAGTGTGTGTGTATCTGCATGTATAAGTGTATGCTATGTAGTGTGTGTATCTGCATGTATAAGTGTATACTATGTAGTGTGTGTGTGTATATGCATGTATAAGTGTATGCTATGTAGTGTGTGTGTGTATCTGCATGTATAAGTGTATACTATGTAGTGTGTGTGTGTATATGCATGTATAAGTGTATGCTATGTAGTGTGTGTGTGTATCTGCATGTATAAGTGTATGCTATGTAGTGTGTATGTGTAAGTGTATGCTATGTAGTGTGCTACTGTGCATTTTTGCTGACTTTAAAGGCCAGAATCTAGAATATTAATGGGGAATGCAGAGAACAGTTTTAAAGAATTTATTATTAAATGTCCAATTAAGATAAAAATATTTAGCAATATCTTTGCAAAGGCTAATTAAATACATAGCTCACATAGCCATACCAGTGGTTTGAGCTTGTGTTTGATTTGCTGCCTAAGTGTATTAAAATCTATGACTTTATTTAGAATTTTATTTATATTACTTTGGTCTTATGATTTTTAAGCCCCGCCCACCACATTTATTTTTTTTTGCAGTGGGGGGGGGGGGGGGTGTCCCTCTTTTGAATTTTGAAATGTTGGGAGGTATGAAGATATGGCCTCAGTTTTGAATACTACCCTCACAGAGGTTTTATCTAAACTGCCTGGTTTGCAAGGGAAGCGCAGTAGCTCTGGGTTAAGAATGAATGCTGAGCCTTCTGGCGCTTTAGTAGCCATATCCGATATTCCCTCACAATGTTCAGAGGTAGGGATGAGAGATTTCTGATTCAGGAAAAATGCTCCCTCAGACAGATTCAGATATGACGGCATTTAAATTTAAGCTAGAACACCTCCGTTTATTGCTCAGGGAGGTTTTAGCGACTCTGGATGATTGTGACCCTATTGTAGTTCCAGAGAAATTGTGTAAAATGGACAAATATTTAGAGGTTCCTGTTTACACTGATGTTTTTCCGGTCCCTAAGAGGATTTCGGACATTGTTACTAAGGAGTGGGATACACCAGGTATTCCGTTCGCTCCCCCTCCTGTTTTTAAGAAGATGTTTCCCATATCTGACACCATGCAGGACTCATGGCAGACGGTCCCTAAGGTGGAGGGAGCTATTTCTACTCTGGATAAGCGTACAACTATAGCTATTGAAGACAGTTGTGCTTTCAAAGATCCTATGGATAAAAAATTAGAGGGTCTCCTAAAGAAAATTTTTGTTCATCAGGGTTTTCTTCTCCAGCCTATAGCGTGCATTGTTCCTGTAACCACTGCAGCTGCCTTATGGTTTGAGGCTCTGGAAGAGGCTCTTCAGCTAGCTAATTCTTTCATTACAGACGCCGCTTTTCATCTAGCTAAGTTAGCGGCAAAGAATTCAGGTTTTGCCATTTTAGCGCGTAGAGCGTTATGGCCTAAGTCCTGGTCGGCTGGTGCTGTGTCATCAAAATCTAAGCTTTTGACCATCCCTTTCAAAGGTAAGACCCTATTCGGGCCTGCACTGAAAGAAATCATTTCAGACATCACTGGAGGGAAGGGTCATGCCCTCCCTCAGGATAAGTCAAACAAGACGAGGACCAAACAAAATAATTTTCTTTCCTTTCGAAACTTCAAGGGTGGTCTCGCTTCCTCTTCCCCTGCTGCAAAGCAAGAGGGGAACTTTGCTCAATCCAAGCTAGTCTGGAGACCTAACCAGGCTTGGAACAAGGGTAAACAGGCCAAGAAGCCTGCTGCTGCCACTAAGACAGCATGAAGGGGGTAGCCCCCGATTCGGGACCGGATCTAGTAGGGGGCAGACTCTCTCTCTTTGCTCAGGCCTGGGCAAGAGACTTCAGGACTCCTGGGCCGTAGAGATTTTTACCCAGGGTTATCTTCTAGATTTCAAAGATTCTCCTCCAAGGGGGAGATTCCATTTTTCTCAATTGTCTGTAAACCAGACAAAAAGAGAGGCGTTCTTACGTAGTGTAGAAGATCTTTTTACCATGGGAGGGATCTGCCCAGTTCCGAAAGCAGAACAGGGGCAAGGGTTCTACTCCAATCTGTTTGTGGTTCCCAAAAAAGAGGGAACCTTCAGACCAATTCTAGATCTCAAAATTCTAAGCCAATTCCTAAAAGTTCCATCCTTCAAGATGGAGACCATTCAGACTATTTTACCAATGATCCAGGAGGGTCAATATATGACCACCGTGGACTTAAAGGATGCGTATCTACACATTCCTATCCACAAAGATCATCACCAGTTCCTCAGGTTTGCCTTTCTGGACAAGCATTACCAGTTTGTGGCTCTTCCCTACGGGTTGGCCACGGCGCCAAGAATCTTCACAAAGGTGCTATGGTCCCTTCTGGTGGTTCTAAGACCGCGGGGCATAGCAGTGGTGCCTTATCTAGACGACATCCTAATTCAAGCGTCGACTTTCCAGCTAGCCAAGTCTCACACGGACTTAGTGTTGGCCTTTCTAAGATCTCATGGGTGGAAGGTGAACGTAAAAAAGAGTTCTCTTTCCCTCTCACAAGAGTTTCATTTCTAGGGACTCTGATAGACTCGGCGGACATGAAAATATTTCTGACGGAGTTCAGGAAATCAAAGATTTTGTCCACCTGCTGAGCTCTTCATTCCATTCCTCGGCCGTCAGTGGCTCAGTGTATGGAGGTAATCGGTTTAATGGTAGCGGCGATGGACCGTAGTTCCATATGCTCGCTTACATCTCAGACCACTGCAACTATGCATGCTCAGACAGTGGAATGGGGATTATGCAGATTTATCTCCTCAGATAAATCTGGATCTAGAGACCAGAGACTCTCTCTTCTTTGGTGGTTGTCACAGGATCACCTGTCCCAGGGAATGTGTTTCCGCAGGCCAGCGTGGGTTATAGTGACGACGGACGCCAGCCTACTGGGCTGGGGTGCAGTCTGGAATTCTCTGAAAGCACAGGGTTTGTGGACTCAGGAGGAGGCCCTCCTACCGATAAATATTCTGGAATTAAGAGCGATATTCAATGCTCTTCAGGCATGGCCTCAGCTGGCTTCACCCAGATTCATCAGATTTCAGTCGGACAACATCACGACTGTAGCTTATATCAATCATCAGGGGGGAACAAGGAGTTCCTTAGCGATGATAGAAGTTTCCAGGATAATCCGATGGGCAGAGACTCACTCTTGCCATCTGTCAGCGATCTATATCCCAGGGGTAGAGAACTGGGAGGCAGATTTTCTAAGTCGTCAGACTTTTCATCTGGGGGAGTGGGAGCTCCATCCAGAGGTGTTTGCTCAACTGGTTCAGCTATGGGGCACACCAGAACTGGATCTGATGGCGTCTTGTCAGAATCCCAAACTTCCTCGTTACGGATCCAGGTCAAGGGATCTTCAGGCAGTACTGATAGATGCTCTAGCAGTACCCTGGTCGTTCAACCTGGCTTATGTGTTTCCACCTTTCCCTCTCCTTCCGCGTCTGATTGCCAGAATCAAACAGGAGAGAGCTTCTGTGATTTGATAGCACCTGCGTGGCCACGCAGGACTTGGTATGCAGACCTGGTGGACATGTCATCTCTGCAACCATGGACCCTGCCAGTGAGACAAGGCCTTCTGATTCAAGGTCCGTTCAAGCATCCAAATCTAATTTCTCTGCAACTGACTGCTTGGAGATTGAACGCTTGATTTTATAAAAGCGGGGTTTCTCTGAGTCGGTCATAGATACCTTGATTCAGGCTCGAAAGCCTGTCACCAGGAAAATCTATCATAAGATATGGCGTAAATATCTTTTTTGGTGAAAATCCAAAGGCTACTCATGGAGTAAGATCAGGATTCCTAGGATTTTGTCCTTTCTTCAAGAGGGATTGGAGAAAGGATTGTCAGCTAGTTCCTTAAAAGGACAGATTTCTGCTTTGTCTATTCTATTGCACAAGCGTCTGGCAGATGTCCCAGACGTTCAGGCTTTTTGTCAGGCTTTAGTTAGAATCAAGCCTGTGTTTAAATCTGTTGCTCCGCCATGGAGTCTAAATTTAGTTCTTAAAGTTCTTCAGGGGGTTCTGTTTGAACCCATGCATTCCATAGATATTAAGCTTCTATCTTGGAAAGTTCTGTTTCTAGTTGCTATCTTTTCAGCTCGAAGAGTTTCTGAACTATCTGCATTACAATGTGACTTGCCTTATCTTGTTTTCCATGCTGATAAGGTGGTTTTGCGTACCAAACCTGGGTTCCTCCCTAAGGTTGTTACTAACAGGAATATCAATCAGGAGATTGTTGTTCCTTCTCTGTGTCCTAATCCTTCTTCTAAGAAGGAACGTTTATTGCACAACTTGGACGTGGTTCTTGCTTTGAGGTTCTATTTGCAGGCAACCAAAGATTTTCGTCAAACATCTTCTTTTGTTGTCTATTCTGGAAGACGTAGGGGTCAAAAGGCTATGGCTACCTCTTTCCTTTTGGCTGAAAAGCATCATCCGTTTGGCTTATGAGACTGCTGGACAGCAGCCTCCTGAAAGAATTACAGCTCACTCTACTAGAGCGGTGGCTTCCACATGGGCTTTTAAAAATGATGCTTCTGTTGAACAGATTTGTAAGGCTGCGACTTGGTCTTCACTTCATACCTTTTCCAAATGTTACAAAATTGATACTTTTGCTTCTTCGGAGGCTATTTTGTGATGCCTTCCGTTTAGGCTCCTGTCTTGTCCCTCCCTTCATCTGTGTCCTAAAGCTTTGGTATTGGTATCCCACAAGTAAGGATGAAACCGTGGACTCGGTACATCTTGCAAAAGAAAAGAAAATTTATGCTTACCCGATAAATTTCTTTCTTTTTGCGATGTACCGAGTCCACGGCCCGCCCTGTCTATTCAAGACAGTTAGTATTTTTTATTGAAAACTTCAGTCACCTCTGCACCTTATAGTTTCTCCTTTTTCTTCCTTGGCCTTCGGCCGAATGACTGGGGGGTGGAGTTAAAGGGGGAGCTATATTGACAGCTCTGCTGTGGTGCTCTCTTTGCCACTTCCTGTTAGGAAGGATAATATCCCACAAGTAAGGATGAAACCGTGGTACATCGCAAAAGAAATTTATCAGGTAAGCATACATTTTGTTTTATAAATGAAAGGGGTGCCTAAACTTTTGCATACAACTGTATATATATTGTAAAAAACCATCAGATATATGTAGAAATATTTATTTATGAATAAATATTCATCATTGACTTCTATAGAGGAATACATGAACGCATGATATTCTAAGTTCCGCTTTTTGCGGTTGTCTGGTTAGCACACAAAAAAATCATAATACAACCCAACAAGAACAAAAAGCTTATTTCTAGTGCAATTAAAGCTCGAGCAGGAGTGCACCACTTGTAATCTGTCCCATAAAAGTGCATTTTATATGTAGCTACAGATAGGTGATTATGGATGTCCCTTTGCCTTTAGTATAAGGATATTGTGTGACTAGTAGGTGACATTGATACCTCTCTCCTGCATGACACAGGGGTCGACAAATCTGTTTAAAATTTAGGAGCCAGACAGTATTTGTATTGTCATATATGGAGAATAACTAAAAAAAAATAGGAGCCAGGGTTAAAATTCTAGGGGCCAGTGGCTCCCTGGATGATGGGTTTGTCGAACCCTGAATTATGTGACACTTTAGTAACTGTCCCTCTGGTGAGCAAGTGTCCCTGCATGCCATACTTTAGTGCAAAAGAAAGGGGATGAGGCAAGCGCTCAGAAAGAGCAGTTCAATGAGAAGTCTGAGTTACAGAATATTAGTGCATATGCATAGTAAAAAATATCAAATGAAAGAAATACATTTTATTATCTGAAAATTAAAGTGACCATATATTTATTAAATAAGATTTATCTATGGATCAAGACTCTATTTAGCCAAAATACAATGGACCAGATTACGAGTGCGTGCAACAGATAAGCGGTTTATCGTGAGTGTTTGCGCTCATCAGGCTTATCGCTTTTATTATAAGTTGGAAGTAAACGCGATCGCTTGAGCGCGATTGCCATTTACGCTAGAATGATTACCGTTACTTTAGAGCTCTGGTTAACTGTTTTGCAAAACTAAAAAGTTGTGCAAAACGCATCAAAAATGCATTAAACGGTACAGTTACACACATAACACTATCTAATAAATATACATTACACAGTACAGTTACACACAACACTATCTAATAAATATACATTATACAGTACAGTTATACACACAACACTATCTAATAAATATGCATTGCATAGTACAGTTACAGTCATAATAACCCTGTCTAATAAATATACATTACACAGTACAGTTACATACATAATAACACTGTCTAATAAATATACATTACACAGTACAGTTACTCATATTAACACTATCTAATAAATATACATTACACAGTAAAGTTACACATAACACTAATAAATATACATTACACAGTACAGTTACACACATAATAACACTGTAATAAATATGCATTAAACAGTACAATTACTCATAACACTGTCTAATAAACATACATTACACAGTACAGTTACACACAACACTATCAAATAAATATACATTACACAGTACAGTTACACACAACACTAATAAATATACATTCTAAACGAAATTGAGCAAAAGATGATCTGTATCCCTGTGATATCTCATAAGTATAAGAGTTATCATCTGTTCATAATGATCTATATTTGTTGCCATGACAAGCTAATCAGATACTGCTTGCAAGAATGCAGTTTTATCATGTTGTATTGTTTCAGGGTAAAGATTGACTAGTAATGGAATTGGAAATTCTATAGTATATAAGTTTACACCAAGAGGTTATGATAACAACAGTCATTATTGATTCCGTGGTGTGCAGAAATCTTATATTTGCATAGTATGCCAGGATTCAAGAAAGTAAGAAAATTTGCAATCTATAATTTATATTGTCAGCACCCTGAAAGGACATACAATATACTTTTGCAGATAAAGAGTTAGGTTGTGAACCCACCACTACTTATATTACTAACATACGTATCTTGCATTTTATCATTGTGTTTACCCTGAAGTCGTCTGACACATAGATATAGGTACTATTATCAGTACTGCATAATCACTGTATGTACATAAAATTAATGTTGGTTTATCTTACAAAAGGTTGTGAGTATGTTTATTATACCGAGGATTTACAGTACTTATACATATTTAAAGCAACAAAGCACTTCTTTACAGAAATGCTGAAAAACCATCCTGTTCGTTAATTCCATTTGGTGTAAGGGTATTAAGCCAAAAGATCCAGCGACATTCAGATTGGAGCAGCATTTGCTCTATGTCACCTCCTCTGATGCCTGGTTTTATAACCTGTAATACGGAGACTTTAAGAAGTGGTCTGGTACCATGTTTCTTTAAATAATGTCTTGCTACCGGAGTGAGTGTTTTGTTTTTACCTATATCAGTTATACAGTTTTTAATGCTGTTGTATGTTCACCTATTCTGGTGCGTAGTTCTCTGGTTGTGATACCAACATATCTCATGCCACATTCACATAGTAAACAGTAGACCACATTTTTGGTCCTACAATTAGCGAAACCAAGCATCCGTTTGGTTCCAGTACGTGTAGGAAATTCTCTTTCATCATGTATGTATTCACAAAAACTGCATGAGCCACAAGCATAAGTTCCACATAGTCTTTTATTGCTCGTTTTTTTCCTAATAAAGTGACTCTGTACCAGTTTGTTCCCTATTGTTGGTGCTCTGCACGAGCTGGTGTTTATTCTTTCGCCTATGCTATTGGCCAAAACGGGATCCGATTTCAAAATACCAACATGTTTATTGAGTATTTCATAGATATGCTGATGTTCTGAATTATAGGTCGTAACAAATCTTACAGTATTTTCGGGCTTTGTGCTTTTTTTTTTTGGTATAAGTAAGGAGTCTCTTGCGGTTCTTTTGGCACGTTGGAATGCCAGTCTTATAGTTTTTTGTGTGTAGCCTCTCTTCTTCAAACGTAGTTTGAGTTCTTTTGCTCTTTTAAGGAAAACACATTCATCTGTTAAATTTCTCCTGATTCTCAGGAATTCTCCCGTGGGGATTGCTCTTTTTGTTTGTGTAGTATGACAGCTGTCATATTGTAGTAAGGAATTTGTTGCTGTCTTTATACGTTTATACTGACATCAATTTGATAACTTTATCACATTTGGCAATATATTCTGAATGTCTACTTGTGTGGTTCTATTATGTGCTATATAGAATATACAATTTGGTAGTCAATAACTATTAACTGTGTTTATTAACAGACTGTTATGATAACTGAGCCAAGATGTTATTCCACATCTTATGATCTTTATAATGTAGAAATACTCTTAATATGAATGGAAGCAATAATAGACTGACAACTTGTTTAAGAATTATTCTTTATTACGATCATGACACGTAATGCAATCATTTTTGCCATTTGTTTACCTAGATTTCTATGGTAAGAGACATCATAAATCTGATCGGAGGATACAGTAATCTCCTGACCAATAAGGAGATATCATTTTAATAGACATATCCCTATCTGTATTCATTATTTGCAAGATACAACTTGTTTTTGAGATAATATACTTCAAGAGGAACGTTATCTCGCGCTAATATAGTGTTCTATACAGTTTCCCTTTCATGATTCTTAAAATGAATCTCAACTCATGAGTCTTAAAATGAATAAACCTTGTCATGGATAAATACCCTTAGTGTGACCGGATCAGTAATACATCTAAAACTCATTCGACTCTAATAAATCAGTTTGCGATATGAAAGCTGCCTCGCACTAACATAATGTTTCATACAATCACAAATACCTGAAAAGTGAACTACAATGGCAATGCAATATACTAGAGGAAGGATTACATATATTATGTAATGAGATAGGTAACCCTGTTGACGCTTTGTTTACTGTTACCTAGATACGGTCATGTGACCAACATTGAACCAATGACGGGAGACCATTCATGATAGGATGTTTTGAGAGGTGTGTGCTTACAACCAATCCCAATTGGTAGAAGACCATACAAATACCGGGCTAATGTCCAGACTCTGGTTAGCCTCTGAGAAAGCCGTGCTAGCGGCAAAATGTGCATCAGGCGTTGTCTGTGTGTGTGAGACCCTTAATTTTGTTCCTCCCTGGGACCGTTCAGACTTATATTAAGGCATTTGCCTCCACTTATTTAGCCTCATTTGTCAACCAGCTCCTGCTCTGTATACCAGCATTGCTCAGATTAGATAATGTTGTTGGGGTCAATCCCCTTTTATAGATAAATTTTAGAGCAATCCGTGTATTCCAAGAGCTCTGAGCCAAACGGTTTATCTGAACAGTTATCCAGGGAGATAATTTTGCTCCTGTGTCTCACACATACAGTCCTGATCTTTTCTTTAAATGTATGTCCTCAACACTATCTATGTAATACACCTTGGTACACCTTACCATTTTTTTACTTGGTTAATAGTAAAAGTTATGTTTTAATTTATTACCAGTTCCTGACACTGACCCGGTTTCTATAATCATTGCTGTTTATGGTGTTATGTGAGTGCTGGGTACTGTCAACTTTTCTCTTTTGGTTACCCGTTAATAATTTATTATAGGTGGCAGCGTAGTAGGAGCTCACGTTAGGGGGTAGGTAATGTAGGTGGCGGCGGTGTAAGGGCTCACATTAGGGGGTAGTTAATGTAGGTGGCGGCGGTGTAAGGGGCTCACATTAGGGGGTAGTTAATGTAGGTGGCGGCAGGGTCTGGGAGCGGCGGTTTAGGGGTTAATAACTTTATTAGGTGCGGCGGGGTCCGGGAGCGGCGGTTTAGGGGTTAATACATTTATTATTAGGAGAGTGAGGGGGATAGCGGATAGAGGGGTATACGTGTCGGGCTATGTTTGGGAGGCGTGTTAGACAGTATGGGAGATTTAATAACTTAGCCAGGTTTTGTAGGCGCCGGCAGTTTCTAAAGTGCCGTAAGTCACTGGCGACTCCAGAAATTTGTACTTACGCAGATTTCTGGACATCGCTAGTTTGTCAATCTTACGGCACTTTAGCAATTGCCGGCGCGGTATATTGGATAGCTCGAGTTGCGAGCTGAAACTACGGGCGGCGGGGGTTCCCTCGCTTGCACCGCAAACTACGATGTATATCGGATCGCGCCCCTAATGTACATGATATACCTATGAATTTTAAAGAATTTGTTACTGATTCTATTCAGAAGGCTTTGTCTGCATTTCCGCCTTCTAATAAATGTAAAAGGTCTTTTAAAACTTCTCATAAAGTTGATGAAATTTCAAATGACCGACAACATAATGACTTATCCTCCTCTGATGAGGATCTATCTGATTCAGAAGATCCTTCCTCAGATATTGACACTGACAGATCTACTTATTTGTTCAAAATAGAGTATATTTGTTCTTTGTTAAAAGAAGTGTTAATTACTTTGGATATTGAGGAAGCTAGTCCTCTTGACATTAAGAATAGTAAACGTTTAAATGCTGTTTTTAAACTCCAGAGGTTTTTCCTATTCCTGATGCTATTTCTGATATGATTTCTAAGGAATGGAATAAGCCAGGTACTCCTTTTATTCCTTCTTCAAAGTTTAAAAAATTGTATCCTTTACCAGCAATTTCTATAGAGTTTTGGGAAAAGATCCCTAAAGTTGATGGGGTTTCTACTCTTGCTAAACGTACCACTATTTCTATGGAAGACAGTACTTCTTTTAAAGATCCTTTAGATAGGAAACTTGAATCCTATCTAAGAAAAGCCTATTTATATTCAGGTCATCTTCTCAGGCCTGCAATTTCTTTGGCTGATGTTGCGGCTGCATCAACTTTTTGGTTGGAGAATTTAGCACAACAAGAATTGGATTCTGACATATCTAGCATTGTTCGTTTACTGCAACATTAGCATTGTTCGTTTACTGCAACATGCTAATCATTTTATTTGTGATGCCATTTTTGATATTATCAAAATTGATGTTAGATCCATGTCTTTAAGCTATTTTAGCTAGAAGAGCTTTGTGGCTTAAATCTTGGA
This sequence comes from Bombina bombina, assembly GCF_027579735.1. Taxonomy (NCBI): domain Eukaryota; kingdom Metazoa; phylum Chordata; class Amphibia; order Anura; family Bombinatoridae; genus Bombina; species Bombina bombina. The sequence continues at coordinate 237,378,459 of NC_069505.1, read as the reverse complement.
ATGCTGATATGACATCTAAGTCCAGATTATTATCTCTTTCTTTCCAAGGTAATAATTTATTTGGTTCTCAGTTGGATTCTATTATTTCAACTGTTACTGGAGGAAAGGGATTTTTTTTGCTTCAGGATAAAAAAACCTAAGGCTTCTAACCGTTTTCATTCCTTTTGTCAAAATAAGGAACAAAAATCAAATCCTTCCCCCAAGGAATCTGTTTCCAATAAATCCAAGCCTTTAAAAAAAAAACAAACAAAGTCAGCCCCTAAGTCTGCATGAAGGTGCGGCCCTCATTCCAGCTCAGCTGGTAGGGGGCAGATTAAGGATTTTTGGATAAATTCTGTCCAAAATCAATGGATTCAGAGCATTGTCTCTCAAGGGTATTGAATAGGATTCAGCGTAAGACCTCCTGTGAGAAGATTTTTTCTCTCACGTATCCCAGCAAATCCAGTAAAAGCTCAGGCTTTCCTGAAGTGTGTTTCAGACCTGGAGTCTTCAGGGGTAATCATGCCGGTTACTTTTCAGAAACAGGGTCTGGGGTTTTATTCAAATCTATTCATTGTCCCAAAGAAGGAAAATTCATTCGGACCAGTTCTGGATCTGAAAATTTTGAATTGCTATGTAAGAATACCAACTTTCAAGATGGTGACTATAAGGACTATTCTGCCTTTTGTTAAGCAAGGACATTATATGTCTACAATAGACTTGCAGGATGCATACCTTCATATTCCGATTCATCCAGAACATTATCAGTTCCTGAGATTCTCTTTTCTAGACAAGCATTACCAATTTGTTGCTCTTCCATTTGGCCTAGCAACAGCTCCAAGAATCTTTTCAGTGGTTCTAGGTGCCCTACTCTCTGTAATCAGAGAGCAGGGTATTGCGGTGTTTCCTTTTCTTTCATGTAATTAGCAAGAGTCCATGAGCTAGTGACGTATGGGATATACATTCCTACCAGGAGGGGCAAAGTTTCCCAAACCTTAAAATGCCTATAAATACACCCCTCACCACACCCACAATTCAGTTTTACAAACTTTGCCTCCGATGGAGGTGGTGAAGTAAGTTTGTGCTAGATTCTACGTTGATATGCGCTCCGCAGCAAGTTGGAGCCCGGTTTTCCTCTCAGCATGCAGTGAATGTCAGAGGGATGTGAGGAGAGTATTGCCTATTTGAATGCAGTGATCTCCTTCTACGGGGTCTATTTCATAGGTTCTCTGTTATCGGTCGTAGAGATTCATCTCTTACCTCCCTTTTCAGATCGACGATATACTCTTATATATACCATTACCTCTGCTGATTCTCGTTTCAGTACTGGTTTGGCTTTCTACAAACATGTAGATGAGTGTCCTGGGGTAAGTAAATCTTATTTTCTGTGACACTCTAAGCTATGGTTGGGCACTTTGTTTATAAAGTTCTAAATATATGTATTCAAACATTTATTTGCCTTGACTCAGAATGTTCAACTTTCCTTATTTTTCAGACAGTCAGTTTCATATTTGGGATAATGCATTTGAATTAATCATTTTTTCTTACCTTCAAAAATTTGACTCTTTTTTTCCTGTGGGCTGTTAGGCTCGCGGGGGCTGAAAATGCTTCATTTTATTGCGTCATTCTTGGCGCGGACTTTTTTGGCGCAAAAATTATTTTCCGTTTCCGGTGTCATACGTGTCGCCAGAAGTTGCGTCATTTTTTGACGTTATTTTGCGCCAAAAATGTCGGCGTTCCGGATGTGGCGTCATTTTTGGCGCCAAAAGCATTTAGGCGCCAAATAATGTGGGCGTCTTATTTGGCGCTAAAAAATAAGGGGGTCGCTTTTGTCTCCACATTATTTAAGTCTTATTTTTTCATTGCTTCTGGTTGCTAGAAGCTTGTTCTTTGGCATTTTTTTCCCATTCCTGAAACTGTCATTTAAGGAATTTGATCAATTTTGCTTTATATGTTGTTTTTTCTCTTACATATTGCAAGATGTCTCACGTTGCATCTGAGTCAGAAGATACTACAGGAAAATCGCTGTCTAGTGCTGGAGCTACCAAGCTAAGTGTATCTGCTATAATTTTTGGTATCTGTTTCTCCAGCTGTTGTTTGTATTGCATGTCATGACAAACTTATTAATGCAGATAAAATTTCCTTTAGTACTGTTACATTACCTGTTGCTGTTCCGTCAACATCTAATTTTCAGAGTGTTTCTGATAAACATAAGAGATTTTATTTTTTAAATCCATTAAGAAGGCTATGTCTGTCATTTCTCCTTCTAGTTTACATAAAAGTCTTTTAAAACTTCACTTTTTTCAGATGAATTTTTAAATGAACATCATCATTCTGATACTGATAATGGTTCTTCTGGTTCAGAGGTTTCTGTCTCAGAGGTTGATGCTGATAAATCTTTGTATTTGTTCAAGATGGAATTTATTCGTTCTTTATTTAAAGAAGTATTAATTGCATTAGAAATAGAGGATTCTGGTCCTCTTGATACTAAATCTAAACGTTTAAATAAGGTTTTTAAATCTCCTGTAGTTATTCCAGAAGTGTTTAATCTCCCTGATGCTATTTCTGAAGTAATTTCCAGGGAATGGAATAATTTGGGTAATTCTTTTACTCCTTCTAAACGTTTAAGCAATTATATCCTGTGCCATCTGACAGATTAGAGTTTTTTTGGGACAAAATCCCTAAGGTTATGGGGCTGTCTCTACTCCTGCTAAATGTGCTACTATTCCTACGGTAGATAGTAATTCATTTTAAGGATCCTTTAGATAGGAAAATTGAATCCTTTCTAAGAAAAGCTTACTTATGTTCAGGTAATCTTCTTAGACCTGCTATATTTTTAGCGGATGTTGCTGCAGCTTCAACTTTTTGGTTAGAAGCTTTAGCGCAACAAGTAACAGATCATAATTTTATAGCATTATTATTATTCTATAACATGCTAATAATTTTATTGGTGATACCATCTTTTGATATCATTAGAGTTGATGTCAGGTATATGTCTCTAGCTATTTTAGCTAGAAAAGCTTTATGGATTAAACTTGGAATGCTGATATGTCTTCTAAGTCAACTTTGCTTTCCTTTTCTTTCCAGGGTAATAAATTATTATTTCAACTGTTTCTGGAAGGAAGGGAACTTTTTTACCAAAGGATAAAAAATCTAAGGTAAATTTAGGTCTAATAATCATTTTTCGTTCCTTTCCTCACAATAAGGAACAAAAGCCTGATCCTTCATCCTCAGGAGCGGTATCAGTTTGGAAACTATTTCCAGTTTGGAATATATCCAAGCCTTATAGAAAACCTATAGCCAGCTCCTAAGTACCCATGAAGGTGCGGACCTTATTCTAGCTCAGCTGGTATGGGGCAGATTATGTTTTCTTCAAAGAAATTTTGATCAATTCCGTTCTCAATTTCTGGTTTTAGAACATTGTTTCAGAAAGGTACAGCATTGGCTTCAGTTAAGGCCTCCTGCTAAGAGATTTTTTTCTTTCCCGTGTCCCAGTTAACACAGCAAAGGCTCAGCATTTCTGAAATGTGTTTCAGATCTAGAGTTGGCTGGAGTAATTATGCCTGTTCCAGTTCTGGAACAGGGGCTGGGGTTTTATTTTATCTCTTCATTGTACCAAAGAAGGTCAATTCCTTCAGACCAGTTCCGGATCTATCAATATTGAATCGTTATGTAAGGATTCCAACATTTAGTTTCTGTAGGACTGTCCTGCCTTTTGTTTAGCAAGGGCATTATATGTCTACAATAGATTTACAGGATGTGTATCTGCATATTCCGATTCATCCAGATCACTTTTAGTGTCTGAGATTCTCTTTTTAGACAAGCATTACCAGTTTTGTGGCTCTAGCCTCAGTTCCAAGAATTTTTTTCAAAGGTTCTCGGTGCCCTTCTTTCTGTAATCAGAGAACAGGGTTTTGGTATTTCCTTATTGGACGATATCTGGGTACTTGCTCAGTCTTCTCATTTTCGAAGAATCTCATACGAATCGACTTGTGTTGTTTCTTCAAGTTCATGGTTGGAGGATCAATTTACTAATCAGTTCATTGATTCCTCAGACAAGGGTAACCTTTTTAGGTTTCTAGAATAGATTCAGTGTCTATGACTCTGTCCTTGTCAGACAAGAGAAGTTTAACATTGATTTCAGCTTGTCAAAATCTTCAGTCACAATCATTCCCTTTGGTAGCCTTATGCATGGAAATTTTAGGTCTTAGGACTGCCGCATCAGATGCGATCTCCTTTGCTCGTTTTCACATGCGACCTCTTCAGCTCTGTATGCTGAACCAATGGTGCAGGGATTACTCAAAGATATCTCACTTAATATCTTTTTTTTTTTTAAATAATTTTTTTATTGAAGTTAAAGCATATATCATCTGAACAAGGACTCGCCCTAAAGCAGGAGTTACAACAAAGAGAATAATACATTGTCTATACATAGGCATTATTGAGAAAGCAATATGCACATACCGCGAGATAAAATACATTTCAAGTCTGGTTATGAAGATAGACAATATCCTTGGCGGGATGGAATAGAACTTCTTTTTATAATATCAGCGTATGAACTCCACATTCTAATAAAATATTATCTAAGACCAAAATATCAACCTGTGGAGGACTAACATAAGTATCAGCTACTCTTGGGCCGAGATATATAGGGGGAGGGGGATATTCAGCGGGTAAGCACCGCTATACGTATAGGAAAAGGGGATGGGAGGGAGGGCGGAGCCATATAAAAGTAAGTAAGTTTAAGTATCATAGGGCACCGGGTACCCGGGGTGGGCTTAGGAAAGCCCGACTGCAGAGACTGTAGGTCTGGCTGCTGGATTACAAAAAAGATAAGATAAATTAGATATGCCTTAGAGAATTAGTCTAGTCAGGAGTAAGCAGTAAGCAGTGGGGCAAAGTGACATCATAACACTAGGTGGAGTAGCTAACTGGTGGCAAAAGGTTAATTTGCTGATACATTCAGGGAGACTCAAAAGCTACACAAATAAACCTCAAACAAATGCATACATGTCACAATGGTAGCACTTCACATAGGTGTTCAGAACTGACCTAAAGAGTAATGAAACAGGTAATATATAAACTTATCCAAACATTGCGTGTCAAACGTGTCAACTAGTTGAAATGGAGTATGATAAATAATACACCTTCCATAAAACATTTGGGAAAATATTAAAAAGTTATGTCTTGTAAATATAAGAACAAACATTTCTCATTCTGGTGTCTAATAACAGTTGAGACTATACGAAACAGCTATATCTTGTGCATTAAGTGTAATATACAAATAAGGTGTCCTAATTGCAGAACAAACATATCCACTATATGTAAGCTATAAACTTATAAAAGCATGCTAATGCCACAGTACTGTGGAGTTGGTATTGTCGTATATGCACTATATTGTCGCTACATAGCAGGGCTGAATAAACGTAACCCATATCTGGCATGTTACCAGCAGCAGCAAATTACTGCAAGAAGGGCTCTACAGGAAAACTCTAAGGTTGATACTTAAATTATATATGACTTAGTCCGGTAGGAATAAAGGAATTCCTCAAATATCTTAATTCAGGGCCATAGCAGCTCTTGGGAGCAATGTAATACCAAAATGGAACCCAACATTTATGGTTTAAAGCAAAAATTTATTATGTGGCATATGACCAGTAAGTGTAGAGACAGTGGAGCTAATGGCATAGTACATGTAACCATTGTGTCAAGATCTATAAGGTACCAAATTAAAGCAACCAAATTGTACTCTCTTAGTGGATATGCTTTTCCATATATCTTTAGACAACAACTAAGTTGAATGCAGGCATACTTAAACAGTGAAAGGCTTAAGTGTTACAACTATTAGACCTGTGAATAGTCGCATGAGATAAATAAGGAGCTGCAAACATGTGGGTACATAAACATTCTCCTATACAACTGTAGAAGATTATGATCTTTAAAATAATTAGGGTTATAATGTTAAAAACGCAAAATATTAAGGCATGCATCTATTTGAGCGGAAAACATGAGCTCTATACACCTATTATCTAATAAGCACATTTAAATCTTTTAGCGCCATCTTCTAACTTTAGAATGCACAGTTTGATTACACACAGATGTCTGACTAATAATAGCTAATCTAACTGTAGGCAGGGAGTGATTTTGCGGAAACCCATAGGGAATTAAGCTAATCATTTAATAAGTATACCAGTAAGTTCAATATGAGGAGTAAAAATGCGAGTATAAATCAAATTGTTTTGGTTAACAAGAGTACCGTGCTTTAGAAAATAAAATGAAGGAGCAAGGAGCAGTAGTAGAACTGTAACATAAGCCCACATAATCATAGCAGGTTCAGTGAAACATTTAAGTATCAGAATTAACACCTTATGTATAGTATAATACATATGAACATATTACAGAGCTGCACGGCAAATACCTAAACGTGTTGTTATGAACATAGCCTAGATAATCAAGCCAAGCATTTTGCTGTTGGAGATCACATATGGCCATATACCACAGGGCTTGTGTACAGAGATATGCCCCCACTAGGGAGTAAGCTGTGAAGTAAAATCACATATTTATAACAAGCAACAGCAACAGTGTAGTTTGAACTACAGAGATATATATGAGAACGGCATAGATTGTAAATATCCCGGTTCCCTTTCCAAAATGTTCTAACAGATAACAAATAAACAGCCTATCGGTGCATAGGGTATTGAGAGGTATCACATTTTAGCCTATTTCGTGCCATTAGTAAATGGAGTAGCATGCTAAGATTACCCCTGGGCTGTGGGGTAGTGATAAACAGCAGTTCTGTAGATAGCATGTAAAGTTTTTTGTTTTGTTTTTTTTTCTGGTGGGTTAAGGAGCATGGACAAAAGATGTGAAGCGTCTTTCCCTTAGCTTGAACCCCTCAGGACCATCTATCCAATACCCATTCTGTGAGAACCTGCATGTGGCAAGTCAGATAAGGCTCCGTTGCAAAGTAAAGCCTCCATCTTCTGTAGTGCGAGTCTGTTTAACAGGAAGGTCCCGGTATGAGAATCGCCATATTTAATAGGGCTCATCTGCCCCTTGCTGTTCCAGAATTCTCTGTATTTCTCCCGTAGAACAATGCTGGGCAGGCTTATGTGTAAATTGAGAGAGGGTAACAGGCGCCGTATAGTCTTGCTCTGGGGGAGTACCTTTGCTTGTGCAGTATCGGCTGCCACATGAAACTGCTTAGTTGTATGCTGCTGCACCGGGTCCCCTCTGATAAGGCCAGGTGAATCGTTAACCGGACTCCATCTAGGTAGTCTGCTCTGTGATCGGTCAGCAGGAAGTCTGGTAGGTTGCGAGTCCAGAATCTGACCAGCCATGTGAGCGTCTGAGCAGGGCAAGGAGTCTGCGCCATCTTGGCTGCGCAGCTCCAGGAAGACAGACCTCACGCTGTGAAATTGACTGTCAGCTCTTTCCAGCATGTCCCTCATTAGTAGAATGAGATGTGTGGAGGGAACCTCCATTCTAGGAGCGGTTTAGGGTAAAGATATAGGAATTTAATATATGAAAAATCACTGTTCTAGCACCCAGGCTTCAGGAGCTCAATTAGAGCACGTCTTTCCTCTTGGGCTGTTGGCTCCGCCCCCCTCACTTAATATCTTTAAACCGATTATACGACACTCTCTGACATGGTGGACAGATCACCATCGTTTAGTTCAGGGGGCTTCTTTGTTCTTCCGACCTGGTCTATAATCTCAACAGATGCAAGTCTTACAGGTTGGGGAGCTGTGTGGGGGTATCTGACGGCACAAGGGGATTGGGAATCTCAGGAGGTGAGATTTCCGATCAATATTTTGGAACTCCGTGCAATTTCAGAGCTCTTCAGTCTTGGCCTCTTCTGAAGAGAGAGTTGTTCATTTGTTTTCAGATAGACAATGTCACAACTGTGGCATACATCAATCATCAAGGAGGAACTCACAGTCCTCTGGCTATGAAAGAAGTATCTCGAATTTTGGTTTGGGCGGAATCCAGCTCCTGTCTAATCTCTGCAGTTCATATCCCAGGTATGGACAATTGGAAAGCGGATTATCTCAGTCGCCAAACGTTGCACCTGGGCGAATGGTCTTCACCCAGAGGTATTTCCTCAGATTGTTCAAATGTGGGAACTCCCAGAAATAGATCTGATGGCTTCTCATCTAAACAAGAAACTTCCCTGGTATCTGTCCGGATCCAGGGATCCTCGGGCGGAGGCAGTGGATGCATTATCTCTTCCTTACAAGTGTCATCCTGCCTATATCTTTCCGCCTCTAGTTCTTCTTCCAAGGGTATTCTCCAATATTCTAAGGAATGCGCGTTTGTCCTGCTGGTAGCTCCAGCATGGCCTCACAGGTTTTTTTTTTTTTTTTTTTTTTTTTTTTAAATTTTTTTTATTGAGGTTAAACAAATGAATAACAATATACAAAAGTTCAATATTGAAAACATTAAGTACATTGTAAGTTAGTTAGCCATTATATACAAAACAACCAATATCTAAGTACATTATACACGGCTGCACATGCATAGAGTACAGTTCTATGAAAGAGGCTACTACTGAACTAAAGAAGGGAAACCTCATTTTATTTTGATATATGGGATGAATGCACCTCTAATGCTCCAGCAGGCCACTCTTGGACCTATATAGACTAAATGGCCCAGATGAGGTGCTCTAATATGCAGTACGGTCGCTCTTGGACCTTGGAAAATAAGTAAAATGATAGAGTGGGAATAGTTTGATTATTTGATAACAAAGGTTACATAAGAACCAACATATAATAATCGATTAAATAATGCAGGCACCTCAAGAGAGTGGCTGAGCACTCCAATCTAGGGACTGTGCCATATAATAGAGAACTATAAGACTACATTAAAAATAATATCCAATTCTAATTTAGTGAGTCTCAGGTGGAAATACAACCTTCATAAAGTAAATTAGATAAGGGATTATATCAGGGTTAGGGTCAACTAATGAGAATCTTTAACTTCCCTGGTAATGAGTTGTGTAGGGATTACCATATTACACCCTAAAAAAAATGGGATATTAAAACTGAATAACAATAAGTGAGAAATAGAAATAAAATAAAAACTTATTTCCTCAACAGTGTCACAATGCATGCGGCATATTGGCAGACTCACTGAGTGTAACAAACATAACATTTACATTTAGAGACACTAATGCATTTAAACTATTATTCAAACATCTTTAGGACATTTACCATTACTATTCTCAGCAAGGCTCCAGAGGGGTGAGAGTGCCTACAAAGTGCTCACAGATAACAAACCTGATAACTTGCTAAACCAGTTAAACATAAATTCTAAACCATTCTATGCTATTTCTAAAACATTGGGCTGGTTATAATGGTGGGGCAAAACATTTGCAGATCTATACTTATGTGTACTGTGCAGGTTAATAAGTATCATGGTGGCATAGGCCCTTCCAAGCGGTCTATCCTATCCCCACCTTCCAAGCACTGATCAGTCTTTGACTTTTAGAGTGTCTTACCACCGTGGGTATAAAGGAGGGGTACTGCAAGCAAGGCGAGGCGTCCAGTAAGTCCTTTTCAAGAGCTGCCTTAGTAATTAGGGATTGTCTTAAAACCGGATCCCAAAATAACCGCTGCTTGGAGTGAAAGATTTGCCACTTAAAATCTTGCAGCAGCTGTCCCTTTACCCGTTCAGGCCAAATTGTAGCGGTCAGGTAGAAAGCATCTCCTAAAGCGGCCTCTGCACTGCTAGGCTGATAAGGATAATCCAGCTCCATATAGACTCCACAATGTTTCTCGCGTGCAGCCGCAACTGGTTCTGTGGCGTTACCCACGATAGCGGTCGTCTCATTCAGGGCAGTGAATGCAAAGCATGGCTCCCCAAGATGTTCCTTTACACATGCTGCGACTGCCACGTTGTCCTCCTCATCCGACCGGGGCCCCGGCCAGCAACTAGAAGGTACCGCAGAGTAGGTTTCAGCTCCAGGGGACTCATGGACATCAGATATAGGTGCCGGTCTGAGCAGGATCTTCTTTGGGCTTAGGTTCAATGTGGTTTGCGTTATGGTCGAGGGGGCCACCTCCCCATAGGCCACCCCGGCCAAGCAGATGTACGGGTTCTCATCCACCACCATGCCAGATTTAGCAGGTATCTGAAGTGTCTCTGTCTGAGATCGGTCTCCCAAGAGAATAGCGCACAAGTCCCTCTCTAGATTGCAGAAGTGTTCCTTCAGAAGGGCATGCACTTGCGTCTCCCATCTTGCCAAGGCTTCCATTAGTTCACAGTGGGTTAGATGCAGTTGGTACAGCAAAGTGCTCCCTTGAGGCGGTATTGCCTTGTTAGTGATGGTTCTCTCTTAGAACTATCCTGTTTCAGGATATCGTAACCCCGGAGTTCAGGGGGGGGTAATATTGCAGCAGCCCCAGACCTACGCTCCAGATCTCCACCAGGAACTTCTTCTGTGTCTAAACTTACTGCGTAGATTCAGAAGTTTGTTAAGATGGCCTCCAATCCTGAGAAGAAGTCTGTCGCGTAGCTGCCTCAACAAACATAGGCATGAGCTCTGTCAAGACTTCCACCTTTTGAGTATAGTTATTAAGAGTAAGAAATAACAGCTTCAGGATAAGAAATATCTAGATTGACTATTGAAATCTCTTATGAACAATGTCTAACTCAGAGAGCTTCATTTAGACACGTCTTGCCGCATTGAGTGTAGGCTCCGCCCCCCGGCCTCACAGGTTTTGGTATGCGGATCTTGTCCGGATGGCCTCTTGCCAGCTGTGGACTCTTCCGTTAAGACCAGTCTTTCTGTCTCAAGGTTCTTTTTTCCATCAGGATCTCAAAACCTTAATTTTAAGGTGTGGAGTTTGAACGCTTGATTCTTGGTCAAAGAGGTTTCTCTGACTCTGTGATTGATACTATGTGACAGGCTCGTAAATCTGTATCTAGAGAGATATATTATAGAGTCTGGAAGACTTATATTTCTTCAGGATGGTTTAGATAAAGGTTTGTCCGCAAGTTTCTTGAAAGACAAATCTCTGCTCTTTCTGTTCTTTTTCACAGAAGGATTGCTAATCTTCCTGATATTCATTGTTTTGTACAAGCTTTGGTTCGTATAAAACCTGTCATTAAGTCAATTTCTCCTCCTTGGAGTTTGAATTTGGTTCTGGGGGCTCTTCAAGCTCCTCCTTTTGAACCCATGCATTCTTTGGTCATTATATTACTTTCTTGGAAAGTTTTGTTTCTTTTGGCCATCTCTTCTGCCAGAAGAGTCTCTGAATTATCTACTCTTTTTTGTGAGTCTTCTTTTCTGATTTTGCATCAGGATAAGGCGGTGCTGCAAACTTCTTTTGAATTGTTTACCTAAGGTTGTGAATTCTAACAACATTAGTAGAGAAATTGTGGTTCCTTCATTATGTCCTAATCCTATAAATTCTAAGTAGAAATCATTGCATTCTTTGGATGCTGTTAGAGCTTTGTAATATTATGTTGAAGCTATTAAGTCTTTCCGAAAGACTTCTAGTCTATTTGTCATCTTTTTCGGTTCTAGAAAAGACCAGAAAGCTTCTGCCATTTCTTTGGCATCTTGGTTGAAATCTTTATTTCATCATGCCTATGTTGAGTCGGGTAACACTCCGCCTCAAAGGATTACAGCTCATTCTACTAGGTTAGTTTCTACTTCCTGGGCGTTTAAGAATGAAGCTTCGGTTGATCAGATTTGCAAAACAGCAACTTGGTCCTCTTTGCATACTTTTACTAAATTCTACCATTTTGATGTGTTTTCTTCTTCTGAAGCAGTTTTTGGTAGAAACGTACTTCAGGCAGTGGTTTCAGTTTGAATCTTCTGCTTATGTTTTTTCATTAAAAATTTTATTCTGGGTGTGGATTATTTTCAGCAGGAATTGGCTGTCTTTATTTTATCCCTCCCTCTCTAGTGACTCTTGTGTGGAAAGATCCACATCTTGGGTAATCATTATCCCATACGTCACTAGCTCATGGACTCTTGCTAATTACATGAAAGAAAACATAATTTATGTAAGAACTTACCTGATAAATTCATTTCTTTCATATTAGCAAGAGTCCATGAGGCCCGCCCTTTTTTGTGGTGGTTTTGATTTTTTTGTATAAAGCACAATTATTCCAATTCCTTATTTTATATGCTTTCGCACTTTTTTCTTATCACCCCACTTCTTGGCTATTCGTTAAACTGAATTGTGGGTGTGGTGAGGGGTGTATTTATAGGCATTTTAAGGTTTGGGAAACTTTGCCCCTCCTGGTAGGAATGTATATCCCATACGTCACTAGCTCATGGACTCTTGCTAATATGAAAGAAATGAATTTATCAGGTAAGTTCTTACATAAATTATGTTATTTGGACGATATCTTGGTACTAGCTCAGTCTTTACGTTCTGCAGAATCTCACACGAATCAACTAGTGTTGTTTCTTCAAAAACATGGTTGGAGGATCAATTTACCAAAAAGTTTCTCGATTCCTCAGACAAGGGTCACCTTTTTAGGTTTCCAGATAGATTCAGTGTCCATGACTATGTCTCTAACAGACAAGAAATTGGTTGCAGCCTGTCGGCACCTTCAGTCTCAGTCATTCCCTTCAGTGGCTATGTGCATGGAAGTTTTAGGCCTCATGACTGCAGCATCGGACGCGATTCCTTTTGCTCGTTTTCACATGAGGCCTCTCCAGCTTTGTATGCTGAATCAATGGTGCAGGGATTATACAAAGATATCACAGTTAATATCCTTAAATCCCAATGTTCGACACTCTCTGACGTGGTGGTTAAATCACCAGCGTTTAGTTCAAGGTGCTTCCTTTGTTCGGCCAACCTGGACTGTGATCACTACAGACGCAAGTCTTTCAGGTTGGGGAGCTGTTTGGGGATCTCTGACAGCACAAGGGGTTTGGAAATCTCAAGAGGCGAGATTACCAATCAATATTAGAACTCCGTGCAATTCTCAGAGCTCTTCAGTTTTGGCCTCTGTTGAAGAGAGAACCGTTCATTTGCTTTCAGACAGACAATATCACAACTGTGGCATATGTCAATCATTGGGGTGGGACTCACAGTCCCCAAGCAATGAAAGAAGCATCTCTTATACTTGCTTGGGCGGAATCCAGCTCCTGTCTAATCTCTGCGGTGCATATCCTAGATGTAGACAATTGGGAGGCGGAGTATCTCAGCCGTCAGACTCTACATCCAGGGGAGTGGTCTCTCCATCCAGATGTATTTTCTCAGATTGTTCAGATGTGGGGTCTTCCAGAGATAGATCTCATGGCCTCTCATCTAAACAAGAAACTTCCCAGATACCTAATCCAGGGATCCAGGTCCAGGGATGTTCAGGCGGAAGCAGTGGATGCGCTGACACTTCCTTGGTGTTATAATCCTGCTTACATTTTTCCGCCTCTAGTTCTTCTTCCAAGAGTGATATCCAAAATCATCATGGAACAATCGTTTGTGTTGCTGGTGGCTCCAGCATGGCCACACAGGTTTTGTTCGGATGTCCAGTTGCCAACCTTGGCCACTTCCATTAAGGCCGGACCTTCTGTCTCAAGGTCCGTTTTTCAATCAGGATCTCAAATCATTAAATTTGAAGGTATGGAAATTGAACGCTTAGTACTAAGTCATAGAGGTTTCTCTGACTCAGTGATTAATACTATGTTACAAGCTCGTAAATCTGTCTCTAGAAAGATTTATTATCGAGTTTGGGAGACCTATATTTCCTGGTGTTCTTCTCATAAATTCTCTTGGCAGAATTCTACAGTTTCTTCAGGATGGTTTGGATAAGGGTTTGTCTGCAAGTTCCTTGAAGGGACAAATCTCTGCCCTTTCTGTTTTATTTCACAGAAAAATTGCTAAACTTCCTGATATTCACTGTTTTGTTCAGGCTTTAGTTCGTATTAAGCCCGTCATTAAATCAATTTCTCCTCCTTGGAGTCTTAATTTGATTTTGAAGGCGTTACAGGCTCCTCCATTTGAGCCTATGCATTCTTCGGACATTAAACTACTTTCTTGGAAAGTGTTGTTCCTTTTGGCCATCTCTTCTGCTAGAAGAGTTTAGCTATCTGCTCTTTCTTGTGAATCTTCTTTTCTGATTTTTCATCAGGATAAGGCGGTTTTGCGGACTTCATTTAAATTTCTGCCTAAAGTTGTGAATTCTAACAACATTAGTAGAGAAATTGTTGTCCCTTCCTTGTGTCCTAATCCTAAGAATTCTTTGGAAAGATCCTTACATTCTTTGGATGTTGTAAGAGCTTTGAAATATTATGTTGAAGCTACTAAAAATTTCAGGAAGAATTCTAGTCTATTTGTTATATTTTCTGGTCCTAGGAAAGGTCAGAAGGCCTCTGCTATTTCCTTGGCTTCTTGGTTAAAGCTTTTGATTCATCAAGCTTATTTGGAGTCGGGTCAGGCCCCGCCTCAGAGAATTACAGCTCATTTTACTAGATCAGTCTCCACTTCGTGGGCTTTTAAGAAAAAGCTTCTGTTGATCAGATTTGCAAAGCAGCAACTTGGTCTTCTTTGCATACATTTACTAAATTCTACCATTTTGATGTATTTGCTTCTTCAGAAGCAGTTTTTGGTAGAAAAGTTCTTCAGGCAGCTGTTTCAGTTTGATTCTTCTGCTGATGTTTTAAGTTTTTCTTTTCATTATGAAAATAACTTATATTTTGGGTTGTGGATTATTTTTTCAGCGAGAAATGGCTGTTGTTTATTTTTATCCCTCCCTCTCTAGTGATTCTTGAGTGGAGTTCCACATCTTGGGTATTGATATCCCATACGTCACTAGCTCATGGACTCTTGCCAATTACATGAAAGAAAACATAATTTATGTAAGAATTTACCTGATAAATTAATTTCTTTCATATTGGCAAGAGTCCATGAGACCCACCCTTTTTATGGTGGTTATGATTTTTTTGTATAAAGCACAATTATTTCCAAATTCCTTTGTTGATGCTTTTTACTCCTTTCTTTATCACCCCACTTCTTGGCTATTCGTTAAACTGAATTGTGGGTGTGGTGAGGGGTGTATTTATAGGCATTTTGAGGTTTGGGAACTTTGCCCCTCCTGGTAGGATTGTATATCCCATACGTCACTAGCTCATGGATCTTGCCAATATGAAAGAAATTAATTTACCAGGTAAATTCTTACATAAATTATGTTTTGTTTTCCATATCTTGTGCCATTATGGATTTAATTGCTGATGGGCACTATATATACATAAAGAAATAACTTTAAAGGCCATTTACCTAATATTGGTTTGAAGAATGTACATAAATATATTCTATTGGACAATTGATTCATGGGTATCTAATAGCGTGACCCACAAAGTTGTATCTAGGAGTGTGAGAGTAAAATTGCAAAAATTTGTAGCCTTTATAGCTGCTTTCATTTATTGGCATTATATTATGTAAAATAAGTATTAAGTAAATGCTTAAAAACGTATCTCCTTTTCTGTTTGTAATGGAACCATATCAGCCCCCTACCATTTGTTTGTACCTTTCCCCGTAAGTGTGACCTTACATTTTCAAGACATTTGTTCTCTTTGGTTCATGATTAATGATATAACTCAGCATTGGATGTGAGTGGCAATCAAAATTGAACTTTGTTAATTATTCTCTTAGGTAGGGTTTGGAGTTCCTAACTACTAACCTTGCATATGTGGCACCTGAAAGAGCTCAAGTAGAAAAGCAGAGATTGTTGATTATCACACTGCCTAATAAGTACTTTGATAAGTGAATACTCTGCAGCTGCGGGCAAGCAAAGCGCCCTCACACTGACTGAGAGCTGAGTCGCGTACAGGCGTGGGAAAAGGAAACTATACTTCCTCCTGCGCTGTTAGTAACTGCCTCCTCCTCCTGTCAGTGTGTCTGCCGCCCGCTCATTGCCAAAACAAAACTTCCGGGGCAAAAAAAAATAAAATCATACCAAAATATGATTTAAAAAAAAATATCAGTGCAACAATTATTTTTTTTTAAATTTCATTAAAAAAACAAAGCAGTTTGCACCAGCGTGGTGGGCCCCCTAACCGCTGGGCCCGAGGCGGTCGCCTGATCGCCTTGCCCAAAGGCAGGCCCGGATTGTATACTTTTAGGTTTATTTTCTCTTGTTAAGTGTATCCAGTCCACGGATCATCCATTACTTGTGGGATATTCTCCTTCCCAACAGGAAGTTGCAAGAGGATCACCCACAGCAGAGCTGCTATATAGCTCCTCCCCTAACTGCCATATCCAGTCATTCTCTTGCAACTCTCAACAAAGATGGACGTAGTAAGAGGAGAGTGGTGTATTATAGTTAGTTTCTTAACTTCAATCAAAAGTTTGTTATTTTTAAATGGTACCGGAGTGTACTGTTTTATCAAAGGTAGCATTAGAAGAAGAATCTGCCTGTGATTTCTATGATCTTAGCAGAAGTAACTAAGATCCATTGCCGTTCTCACATATTCTGAGGAGTGAGGTAAATTCAGAGAGGGAATGGCGTGCAGGTTTTCCTGCAATAAGGTATGTGCAGTAAACATATTTCTAGGGATGGAACTTGCTAGAAAAATGCTGCTGATACCGGATTAATGTAAGTTAAGCCTAAATGCAGTGATTTAATAGCGACTGGTATCAGGCTTATTAACAGAGATACATACTCTTATAAAAGTGTAATATAAAACGTTTGCTGGCATGTTTAATCATTTTTATATATGCTTTGGTGATAAAACTTATTGGGGCCTAGTTTTTTCCACATGGCTGGCTTTATTTTTGCTAGAAACAGTTTCCTGAGGCTTTCCACTGTTATAGTATAAAAGTTACAGTTGGTGCAGTTAAAATTACAAACTGTGATATTCAGCTTCCCTCAGCAGTCCCCTGCATGCTATAGGACATCTCTGATGGGCTCAAAAGGCTTCAAAAGTAGGAGCTGTGGCAGTTGTTATGACTGTTTAAAAAACATATTTTTCGTTTTGTTAATCTGTTTTTTGTATTAAGGGGTTAATCATCCATTTGCAAGTGGGTGCAATGCTCTGCTAACTTGTTACATACACTGTAAAAACTTTGTTAGTGTAACTGCCTTTTTTCACTGTTATTTCAAATTTTGCCAAAATTTGTTTCTCTTAAAGGCACAGTAACGTTATTTATATTGCTTGTTAACTTTGTTTAAAGTGTTTTCCAAGCTTGCTAGTCTCATTGCTAGTCTGTACAAACATGTCTGACACAAAGGAAACTATTTGTTCATTATGTTTAAAAGCCATGGTGGAGCCCCACAGGAGAATGTGTACTAAATGTATTGATTTCACCTTAAACAGTAAAGATCAGTCTTTATAAAAGAATTGTCACCAGAGGGGTCTGTCGAGGGGGAAGTTATGCCGACTAACTCTCCCCACGTGTCGGACCCTTCGCCTCCCGCTCGAGGGACGCACGCTAATATGGCGCCAAGTACATCAGGGATGCCCATAGCGATTACTTTGCAGGACATGGCTGCAATCATGAATAATACCCTGTCACAGGTATTAGCCAGATTGCCTGAATTGAGAGGCAAGCGCGATAGCTTTGGGGTTAGACGAGATACAGAGCCCGTAGATGCTGTAAGAGCCATATCTGATACTGCGTCACAATATGCAGAACCTGAGGACGGAGAGCTTCAGTCTGTGGGTGACGTCTCTGAATCGGGGAGACCTGATTCAGAGATTACTAATTTTAAATTTAAGCTTGAGAACCTCCGTGTGTTACTTGGGGCGGTATTAGCTGCTCTGAATGACTGTGACACAATTGCAGTGCCAGAGAAATTGTGTAGGCTGGATAAATACTATGCAGTGCCGGTGAGTACTGATGTTTTTCCAATACCTAAAAGGCTTACAGAAATTATTAGTAAGGAGTGGGATAGACCCGGTGTGCCCTTTTCCCCACCTCCTATATTTAGAAAAATGTTTCCAATAGATGCCACTACACGGGACTTATGGCAGACAGTCCCTAAGGTGGAGGGAGCAGTTTCTACTTTAGCAAAGCGTACCACTATCCCGGTTGAGGACAGTTGTGCTTTTTCAGATCCAATGGATAAAAAATTAGAGGGTTACCTTAAGAAAATGTTTATTCAACAAGGTTTTATTTTACAGCCCCTTGCATGCATTGCGCCTGTCACTGCTGCGGCGGCGTTCTGGTTTGAGGCCCTGGAAGAGGCCATCCATACAGCTCCATTGACTGAAATTATTTACAAGCTTAGAACACTTAAGCTAGCTAACTCATTTGTTTCTGATGCCATTGTTCATTTGTCTAAACTAACGGCTAAGAATTCCGGATTCGCCATCCAGGCGCGTAGGGCGCTATGGCTCAAATCCTGGTCAGCTGATGTGACTTCAAAGTCTAAATTACTTAACATTCCTTTCAAGAGGCAGACCTTATTCGGGCCTGGTTTGAAAGAAATTATTGCTGACATTACTGGAGGTAAGGGTCATACCCTTCCTCAGGACAGGGCCAAATCAAGGGCCAAACAGTCTAATTTTCGTGCCTTTCGAAATTTCAAGGCAGGTGCAGGATCAGCTCCCTCTACTTCAAAACAAGAGGGAACTTTTCCTCAATCTAAGCAGGCCTGGAAACCTACCCAGTCCTGGAACAAGGGCAAGCAGGCCAGAAAGCCTGCTGCTGCCTCCAAGACAGCATGAAGGAGCGGCCCCCTATCCGACAACGGATCTAGTAGGGGGCAGACTCTCTCTCTTCGCCCAGGCGTGGGCAAGAGATGTTCAGGATCCCTGGGCGTTGGAGATCATATCTCAGGGATATCTTCTGGACTTCAAAGCTTCTCCCCCACAAGGGAGATTTCACCTTTCAAGATTATCTGCAAACCAGATAAAGAAAGAGGCATTCCTAAGCTGCGTGCAAGACCTCCTTGTAATGGGAGTGATCCATCCAGTTCCGCGGACGGAACAAGGACAGGGGTTTTATTCAAATCTGTTTGTGGTTCCCAAAAAAGAGGGAACCTTCAGACCAATTTTGGATCTAAAGATCCTAAACAAATTCCTCAGAGTTCCATCATTCAAGATGGAAACTATTCGAACCATTTTACCCATGATCCAAGAGGGTCAGTACATGACCACAGTGGACTTAAAGGATGCCTACCTTCACATTCCGACCCACAAGAATCATCATCGGTTCCTGAGGTTTGCCTTTCTAGACAGGCATTACCAGTTTGTAGCTCTTCCATTCGGGTTGGCTACAGCCCCAAGAATTTTTACAAAGGTTCTGGGCTCACTTCTGGCGGTTCTAAGACCGCGAGGCATAGCGGTGGCTCCTTACCTAGACGACATCCTGATACAGGCGTCAAGCTTTCAAATTGCCAAGTCTCATACAGAGATAGTTCTGGCATTTCTGAGGTCGCATGGGTGGAAAGTGAATGAAGAAAAGAGTTCTCTATCTCCTCTCACAAGGGTTTCCTTCCTAGGGACTCTGATAGATTCTATAGAAATGAAAATTTACCTGACGGAGTCCAGGTTATCAAAACTTCTAAATGCTTGCCGTGTTCTTCACTCCATTCCGCGCCCCACGGTGGCTCAGTGCATGGAAGTAATCGGCTTAATGGTAGCGGCGATGGACATAGTGCCATTTGCGCGCCTGCATCTCAGACCACTGCAATTATGCATGCTCAGTCAGTGGAATGGGGATTACACAGATTAAATGTCCCCTCTACTAAATCTGGATCAGGAAACCAAAGATTCTCTGGTGGTTATCTCGGGTCCATCTGTCCAAAGGTATGACCTTTCGCAGGCCAGATTGGACCATTGTAACAACAGACGCCAGCCTTCTTGGTTGGGGTGCAGTCTGGAACTCCCTGAAGGCTCAGGGTTCATGGACTCAGGAGGAGAAACTCCTCCCAATAAATATTCTGGAGTTAAGAGCAATATTCAATGCTCTTCTGGCTTGGCCTCAGCTAGCAACACTGAGGTTCATCAGATTTCAGTCGGACAACATCACGACTTTGGCTTACATCATCCATCAAGGGGGGACCAGGAGTTCCCTAGCGATGTCAGAAGTCTCCAAGATAATTCGCTGGGCAGAGACTCACTCTTGCCACCTATCAGCGATCCATATCCCAGGGGTAGAGAACTGGGAGGCGGATTTTCTAAGTCGTCAGACTTTTCATCCGGGGGAGTGGGAACTCCATCCGGAGGTGTTTGCTCAATTGGTTCTCCGTTGGGGCAAACCAGAACTGGATCTCATGGCGTCTCGCCAGAACGCCAAGCTTCCTTGTTACGGATCCAGGTCCAGGGACCCAGAAGCGGCACTGATAGATGCTCTAGCAGCGCCTTGGTTCTTCAACCTGGCCTATGTGTTTCCACTGTTTCCTCTGCTCCCTCGTCTGATTGCCAAAATCAAACAGGAGAGAGCATCAGTGATATTGACAGCGCCTGCGTGGCCACGCAGGACCTGGTATGCAGACCTAGTGGACATGTCATCCTTTCCACCATGGACTCTGCCTCTGAGACAAGACCTTCTAATACAAGGTCCTTTCAATCATCCGAATCTACTTTCTCTGAGACTGACTGCATGGAGATTGAACGCTTGATCCTATCAAAGCGTGGCTTCTCCGAGTCAGTAATTGATACCTTAATACAGGCACGAAAGCCTGTCACCAGGAAAATTTACCACAAGATTTGGCGTAAATATCTTCATTGGTGTGAATCCAAGAATTACTCATGGAGTAGGGTTAGGATTCCTAGGATATTGTCCTTCCTCCAAGAGGGTTTGGACAAAGGACTATCAGCTAGTTCTTTAAAGGGACATATTTCTGCTCTGTCTATTCTTTTACACAAGCGTCTGGCAGAAGTTCCAGGCGTTCAGGCATTTTGTCAGGCTTTAGTTAGAATTAAGCCTGTGTTTAAACCTGTTGCTCCCCCATGGAGCTTAAACTTGGTTCTTCAAGGGGTTCCGTTTGAACCCCTTCATTCTATTGATATCAAACTTCTATCATGGAAAGTTCTTTTTCTGATGGCTATTTCCTCGGCTCGAAGAGTCTCGGAGTTATCTGCCTTACATTGTGATTCTCCTTATCTGATCTTTCATTCAGATAAAGTAGTTCTGCGTACAAAACCTGGGTTTTTACCTAAGGTGGTTTCTAACAAGAATATCAATCAAGAGATTGTTGTTCCATCATTATGCCCTAATCTTTCTTCAAAGGAGGAACGTCTTTTGCATAATCTAGACGTAGTCCGTGCATTGAAGTTTTACTTGCAGGCTACTAAAGATTTTCGCCAAACATCTCACCTGTTTGTTATTTACTCTGGACAGAGGAGAGGTCAAAAGGCCTCGGCAACCTCTCTTTCTTTTTGGCTTCGGAGTATAATCCGTTTAGCATATGAGACTGCTGGACAGCAGCCCCCTGAAAGAATTACAGCTCATTCTACTAGAGCTGTGGCTTCTACCTGGGCCTTTAAAAATGAGGCCTCTGTTGAACAGATTTGCAAGGCTGCGACTTGGTCTTCGCTTCATACCTTTTCAAAATTTTACAAATTTGATACTTTTGCTTCTTCGGAGGCTGTTTTTGGGAGACAGTTTCTACAGGCAGTGGTTCCTTCCGTTTAAGTTCCTGCCTTGTCCCTCCCATCATCCGTGTACTTAAGCTTTGGTATTGGTATCCCACAAGTAATGGATGATCCGTGGACTGGATACACTTAACAAGAGAAAACATAATTTATGCTTACCTGATAAATTTATTTCTCTTGTAGTGTATCCAGTCCACGGCCCGCCCTGTCCTTTTAAGGCAGGTCTAAATTTTAATTAAACTTCAGTCACCACTGCACCCTATGGTTTCTCCTTTCTCGGCTTGTTTCGGTCGAATGACTGGATATGGCAGTTAGGGGAGGAGCTATATAGCAGCTCTGCTGTGGGTGATCCTCTTGCAACTTCCTGTTGGGAAGGAGAATATCCCACAAGTAATGGATGATCCGTGGACTGGATACACTACAAGAGAAATAAATTTATCAGGTAAGCATAAATTATGTTTTTTGAGTACTGATTGCACCTTTGGTTTACAACCCCCCCTTTTTTCTGACATTATATATATATATATATATATATATATATATATATATATATATATATATATATATATATATAGATATAGCCGCATACGGACAGTAAATTTTATTCTGTGTTTTGTTTTTACGTCTTTTAGTGTATTCTGTCTATGAACTAAGTACTGTACCTTGACTCCTACTGATACATCACAAGTGGTCTTGGAAAATATCTATAATCATATTTGAGTGCTTGTTCTAAAGGACTTTGATGGATACACTGTGTTTTGGGCTACATGCATACCTCATATGGTTGGTGTATGACAATGTGAGTGGTGAATTCATTTTTATTTATTGTCTTACAAATAAAACAGTGTTGCACTATATTTCTCTTGTGCTTTCTTCCACTTCATCCTTATATGGCTCCATCCTAATACTGAGGGCGCTACCAAGGGGGAGATCATTCTACCATACTCCAGACCTACGAGTAAATCACTGTTACAGAAGCATTAGTTATTTTGTTGTGAAGAGCTTATTTCCCAGCAGCAATGCCTGAACCAGCAAGCCAGCGCCTAAGAAGGGCTCCAAGAAAACCGTAACAAGTATCATTTCATAAAGAGTTAACTTTTTTCAGCTTTTAGAAACTATTGCCTAAATACACATTTGCTGGCTTCAGCTCTAAGTTTAGAGATAACCAATCCCATTGTCTAATCACCTCCGGAGCCAGACTGCTAATTGATAAGATGAACTTGTAAACTTGTTATCTTAAGTACTGTAATCCTATTGTGGCCTGTCAAAGGACAGTGCTCTCTATCTAAATGTGTGATGGGGGATTTTGTGCTTCCCCCCCTCTCCCCCTGGGAGTGCCCTGTGTGCATGTAACCTTAATAAAAAGCAGGCTGGGCATCCCAGTCCTGAGTTCTTGTTTGACCCTCAATCGCAGCGTTGACTCGTTTTTGTGGGCAGAAGGGTATCCTAGCTGTACTGCAGCTAAGGGAGATTATTCTATATTTGCGAGACTCATATAGAATACTATGGAAAGCAGCTTCTCCCCTCTTTAGCAATAGGGATCCAGGCTACTAAGCGGTCCATCTCTCAGCGAGACTAAGGGTAACCGTAACATTTGGCGGCAGCGGCGGGATTTTCCTGGATTTCCTAGGAGAGGTACAGAACGGATGGAGAGCACTTACGAAAAATTGAAGCGTACAACCCTAAAGGATTTACTTGAAAGCAGAGGGGGGTACGCCAGCAACCGGCCGAGGAGAGAGCTGATCACAGAATTGACCGAACTGGATCAGAGCTTCACAATGGCGGAAACACCGACCACGATTAGTGACGAAAAAACCAGGATTGTTCGGGAAAGGCTCTCATTATACGGGCCGAACCCCTCCATGGAATTGGTACAGCAGTTGATGGCGGAGGCGGATGAGGATATACGAGAGACTCGAGCCCACGAACTCAACCTAGCGAATGCACACCGCAATGCTGAAGCCCCGCAGGTAATCATCCCTGTCGAAAATGCTGGGAGGCCCAAGATACCCTATGCAGCATTTCGACCCTTCCTAGAGAGCGAGACAGGGATTGATGAATATTTGTCGGACTTCGAAAGGCAATGTGCCCTGCACCAGATTCCCAACAGAGAGTGGCCCACGATATTGTCGGGGAAACTATCCGGGCGAGCCCTGGAAGCCTTTCGTACTCTGGGTGCTGAGGAAGTGACACAGTATGAGCTAGTTAAGGAGACACTGTTGCGACGGTACGCTGTAACTCCGGACACATATCGCCGACAGTTTCGGGGCATGAAAAAGAAGCCTAACGATACCCATATGGAATGGGCGCACCGAATGCGGAGAGCGGCAAATCACTGGCTGAGCGGAAGTAAAGCGGTGACTGGTGAGGAAATTTTACAATTGTTTCTCTTAGAACATTTTTATAATGGCATGGAACAGCAAGGGAAGGAATGGCTGCTAGACAGGCGGCCTTCTACCTTAGAAGAAGCAGCCAAATTGGCCGATGAACATTATGACTCCCGTCTTCACGAACCCATGAACTACCGAGCTCCAGCACGGGTCGAACCCAGAGAGGTTTACCGTGCACCCCCTCGTGCTGAATTTCGAGCCCCAGTGCCCACAGGGCCCGTTCGACACTCAGGACCACCCAATAACAGCTCTGAGCGTCCCAGACCGACTTGCCACCGATGCAAGCAACCAGGGCATTTCATGGCTAGCTGCCCCCTTAATACGCACCAGACACCCAGGAATTACAATTACCCCTCTGGGTCCTATCGTCCGGCCCGGGCCCTCTGTGTTAACCAAGAGGCCCCTATGGAGGGATATGTGGGGCCGCTTCACGAGGCAGACCCTGTATATGCTGCCTCAGATAACCGCCAGCACCATCGGCAGAGGGTATGGCTCGAGGGGCGATCTACCGAGGGATTGCGAGACACAGGGGCTACTATCACGCTGGTACAGAGTCATTTGGTGCCAGAGCACAAGCGATCCGGACAGACTGTGGCCGTTAGAGTGGCGGGGGGGGATGTGTACAAAATTCCAACAGCTAAAGTGCATCTTGATTGGGGAGCGGGAAAGGGGGCTGTGAACGTGGGCCTAATGGATAATTTACCTGCCGAAGTACTACTGGGCAACGATTTGGGCCCCATGACTTCTGCCTATGCTCCAGTATGCAACAACGAGGCGGACCCAGTGACTACACGGGCCCAAGCCCGGACGGAGCGAGAGCTCTCACCAGTGCGGGAGACACAGGTAAGACCTACCCCGACCTTGCCTGACAGGTTAGGCCCCATACCCTGGGACACCCCAGATGCTTTCGAGGCAGAGTCTAAGACTGACCCGACCTTACAAAAGTACCGGGAACGAGCAGAGACCGGAGGGGGCGGGGCAGATAACGAAACATTCTTATGGGAAAAAGGGAAACTATACCGCTGGACAGAGAAAAGGGGACAGCATAGGCGACAGCTGGTAGTGCCCCACAAATACCGTCAAGAAATCCTCAAAATAGGCCACGACATCCCCTTAGCAGGCCACCTAGCCGTAACCCGTACCCTACACCGCATTACTCACACGTTCTTTTGGCCAGGGGTGCACGCTGACGTTAGAACTTACTGTAACACCTGCGATGTGTGTCAACGAGTAGGAAGGCGAGGCGATCACCCTAAAGCCCATCTAGTAAATATGCCCATTGTAGAGGAACCCTTCAGCCGGGTTGCTATTGACCTAGTGGGACCACTGGCTACCCCTAGTCCCTCCGGTAAGCGCTACATTCTTACCGTAGTGGACTACGCTACCAGGTACCCAGAGGCTGTCGCCCTATCCAACATACAAGCGGATACGGTAGCGAATGCACTAGTACAGGTGTTCTCCCGGGTAGGATTTCCAAAAGAAATCCTATCCGACCGAGGCACCCAATTTACAGCTGAATTGACCCAACAACTCTGGCAGGTTTGCAAAATTAAGTCCCTCCTGAGCTCCCCATACCACCCCCAGACGAACGGGCTGTGTGAGAGGTTCAATGGGACCCTCAAGCAAATGCTCAAGACGTTCACTCAGGAATACCGAGACTGGGAACGCTTCCTGCCGCACCTCCTATTTGCTTATCGGGAGGTGCCCCAGGAAACGACAGGGTTCTCTCCCTTCGAGTTGCTCTACGGAAGAAAGGTACGGGGACCCCTCAACCTGATCCGGGAGCACTGGGAGGGAGAGATGGAGGCTGACGGTGTCCCCATTGTGCCATACGTGCTGGAACTCAGGGACCGAATGGAGCAATTAGCCAAATCCGTGCGGGCTAATCTCCAGTTGGCCCAGAGAAGACAGAAAGTATGGTACGATCGTGGGGCCCGAAAGAGAATCTTCACCATAGGACAAAAGGTGCTAGTACTTAAGCCAGTGAAGACAGACAAATTGCAGGCGTCCTGGCAGGGTCCCTACCAGATCGTAGAGAAAAGGGGAGACACCACTTATGTGATAGCTAGCTGCCATGACAACAATCTTAGAAAGACATTCCATGTAAACATGCTCAAGGAATATTTTGAGCGACCAGAGAACGTGACGGCCGTATGTTGTTCCCCTCAGGAAGACCCAGACAGTCTACCCATTCCAGACCTATTAGAAAAGAGTCTCCCCACCGGAATAGTGGCTCAGGTTCAGATAGGAGACCGACTTAGCCCCACTGAAAGGGAGCAGCTCAGCCAACTCCTCCAGTCCAAACACCTCACCTTCTCCCCGAAGCCAGGGTACACTACTTTAACCACCCACCAGGTAGATACTCCGGGACAAGCTCCCTTGCGCCAGGCTCCGTACCGAATCCCCGAAGCAGTTAGGACAGGAATGAAGAAGGAGATCGATGAGATGCTCCAGCTCAGGGTAATTGAGCCCTCCGATAGTCCCTGGGCCTCCCCAGTTGTCTTGGTGCCCAAGAAAGATGGGACCACCCGGTTCTGCATAGACTATCGGAGGCTCAATGAAAAAACCGTGACGGACGCTTACCCTATGCCCAGGGTAGACGAGCTACTCGATCGTATAGCCAGGGGAAATTACCTGACCACTATTGACCTCTGCAAAGGTTACTGGCAGATTCCCCTGGCCCCGGAGGCTATCCCCAAGTCGGCATTCGTCACCCCATTCGGCTTATATCAGTTTAGGGTAATGCCGTTTGGGATGAAGAATGCCCCAGCTACATTCCAGCGCTTGGTGGATAGGCTCCTGGATGGCTTCCAGAGTTTTGCTTGCGCCTACCTGGACGACATAGCGATCCACAGTGAGTCCTGGGAGGACCACTTAGCTCATGTAGGAATGGTTCTGGATCAGATCCGGGCTGCTGGCCTGACTCTGAAGCCAGAAAAATGTCACTTTGGGATGGCCGAGGTACAGTACCTGGGTCACCGGGTGGGGTGTGGAAAGCAGCGACCAGAGCCGGCCAAGATAGAAGCTGTCGCCAATTGGCCCACCCCCATCACTAAGACTCAGGTCCTAGCCTTCCTGGGCACGGCAGGGTACTATAGACGGTTCGTACCAGACTACAGCACACTTGCCAAACCCCTGACTGACTTGACCAAGAAGAACTTACCTCGACAGGTCCTGTGGTCTCCCCACTGTGAAACGGCTTTCCAGGCTCTCAAAAATGCTCTAATTAACGCTCCTGTCTTGGCGGCCCCAGCCCTTAACAAACGTTTTATCGTCCATACAGATGCTTCCATGTTTGGGCTGGGAGCCGTCCTCAGCCAAGTAGGCGAAGATGGAGGGGAGCATCCAGTTGCCTACATCAGCCGGAAGCTCCTGCCCCGCGAAGTCAGCTATGCAGCGGTCGAAAAGGAGTGTTTGGCTTTGGTGTGGGCATTAAAGAAATTGACTCCCTATTTATATGGGCAGGAGTTCACTCTGGTCACCGACCATAACCCGTTGGTGTGGCTGAACCGGGTCTCTGGAGATAACGGCAGGCTATTACGTTGGAGCTTATCGTTGCAACCCTTCAATTTCACCATTACTTACAGACCTGGGAAACAGAATGGCAACGCCGACGGGTTGTCCAGACAAACCGACCTCAGCCCCGCATAACCAGCGGTCTGGACAGCCTTAGTCTGCCCCGAAAAGGGGTCAGACCGTGTCTGCCAGAGTGTTCCACAGAAAGGGAGCACTGTTACAGAAGCATTAGTTATTTTGTTGTGAAGAGCTTATTTCCCAGCAGCAATGCCTGAACCAGCAAGCCAGCGCCTAAGAAGGGCTCCAAGA
Organism: Bombina bombina; assembly: GCF_027579735.1. Taxonomy (NCBI): domain Eukaryota; kingdom Metazoa; phylum Chordata; class Amphibia; order Anura; family Bombinatoridae; genus Bombina; species Bombina bombina. The sequence goes on along the minus strand of NC_069505.1, from coordinate 237,350,760 downwards.
AAACCGTAACAAGTATCATTTCATAAAGAGTTAACTTTTTTCAGCTTTTAGAAACTATTGCCTAAATACACATTTGCTGGCTTCAGCTCTAAGTTTAGAGATAACCAATCCCATTGTCTAATCACCTCCGGAGCCAGACTGCTAATTGATAAGATGAACTTGTAAACTTGTTATCTTAAGTACTGTAATCCTATTGTGGCCTGTCAAAGGACAGTGCTCTCTATCTAAATGTGTGATGGGGGATTTTGTGCTTCCCCCCCTCTCCCCCTGGGAGTGCCCTGTGTGCATGTAACCTTAATAAAAAGCAGGCTGGGCATCCCAGTCCTGAGTTCTTGTTTGACCCTCAATCGCAGCGTTGACTCGTTTTTGTGGGCAGAAGGGTATCCTAGCTGTACTGCAGCTAAGGGAGATTATTCTATATTTGCGAGACTCATATAGAATACTATGGAAAGCAGCTTCTCCCCTCTTTAGCAATAGGGATCCAGGCTACTAAGCGGTCCATCTCTCAGCGAGACTAAGGGTAACCGTAACAATCACCTTACACAGAAAATTCAAGCCACATATGACTGGGAGGACAGACCTTACAGATGCTGGAAACTTACCACATAGTGATTGAGGTAACTTCCAGTAAGTGACATTCATCCTATTTTGCCTACGTGGACAAACTGTTTCTACTTGGACTGTTTTTATCAAGAGTTACCCATTAGCGTTATTTTATTTATTTATATATATATATATAGCAAAAAGAACACTCAGGTGGCACTCAAAATATGGCAACAGTGCCTTTATTAAACTGAGCAACGTTTCGGGGCTCCTGCCCCTTTATCAAGCTAACACACAATGAAAAAACTCAAACATTTATGCACATCGGTAACCAATCGCTGAGCCATGGGGAGGGGTCAAACACATGACAAGGTCACACCTGACCTAATAAACATATTAACCATTTCAAACATCTATCATTAACCCCTTACACTCCTGCTGTGAAAAAAAATCACCTGATTAAAAACAAGTGCAGCAAGTTGCTATATATATATATATATATACTATATAATAGAGTCTAAACGGCATTGGTTGGGCGTCTGCGTGGACGATTCCATCTGTAAACGCTACCGGAAGTGTAGTCCTGCTCGTCGCATCGGAATTTCCGTCTCTTGCGTTCCTCAATCTCGGACTTAGAGGTGTTAACCCCTTCTATGACTTCCTGGTATACATACTGGAACTCCTCCTCTCCCACGATCTCCCGCTGTAATGCTGCTGAGCTAGATGGTTATGGATCACAACTGCAGAGTAAAATCAAATAATATATTTGTATCACTTTGGCAATGGACTATTGTACAGCATAGACCAGGCTGCTTACAGTGATGAAATTTAATCTCAAATAATTAAATTGCAGGATAAGGTTTAACTTCTTATATTGAAAAGAAAGTCTGAGTTGCTGTTATAGGTCACAACAAAACAATAACCTTTGGTTAGGGTATGGAGGAGAAACAAATAGCAAACCAATACTTATTTGTAGGAGGTTAAAGTTCATTCAGCTCATTTAAAGTAAGAAACAAGTTGATAAGCCACAGTGCGAGTGAGTTGTCACAAATGCAGTTAGCATAAACTGAATGGAGACCGCAATAGTTAACTCAGTCCACAAGGTTGCTTGTCAGGATTGCGGTGAGTAAAACGATAATGTATAGCACTAGACAGCGTTAACTTGTACACAGCAGTTGTATGTTGTTTAAGGCTTACCCCCAGCCAGCCGTAGATGTCAAACTGAAGTGGAGCGGCTTATCTAGCTTCCTGCTGTATGTTCCGTAGCAAGCTGTGTGAGCTGCGGTTGCGCTCAGTTGCGGCAGTTGGGGGGAGGAGACCGGGAAGACTGGAGCACTTCAGAGCCTTAGTGATTGCGAGACTTGCACAGGAAAAGTGAAACAAGCATACAGCAGCTGCAGGTAGGAGAGTTATAGCATAAACGCTGAATAATATAAAGTCTCTTGATTGTTGAAAAGGTGCGGTTGTAACCGTGATGGCAGAGCTTGGTTTGTAATCACTCCCAGGGAGCAGACACGCTCCGGTTTAGGTAGAAAGTTGGAGTAGCTTGATATGAGAAGCACAACAATTAGGTATGTCAGGCCTCAGATCCAGCCTAAAGTTTTAATAATTAAGCAGTCAGGTGATGCCTTAAGTACAGGTAAGCCTGAGTCAGGTGTCAGGGAAAAGGTGAAAACAAAAACACGGAGTGGAATCCTTACATACGTCCCCCTTTAAGCAAGCCGATCCTCGGCTTGATGTCTGGGTCTAAGAGGATAACGTCTGTGGAATCGGGAGATCAGTCTAGGAGCATCAATATGAGTATAGGGCTCCCAAGTATCATCTTCAGGTGAGTAGCCCTTCCATCTCACCAGATATTGCAAAACCCCTCTATGTCGTCTAGAATCCAGGAGGTCGTGGATCTCATAAACATCTGAATCCAAGGGTATCGAAACAGGAGGTAAAATGGGTTTCACTGCAGGATCATTTGAAGCTGGTTTAAGGAGGGACACATGAAAGGTGGGATGAATTGGAATCGAACTAGGTAAATCAAGAGTTACTGCGTTTGGGTTAACCACCTTAGTGATAGTGAATGGCCCAATGTACAATCCTGCTAATTTTTTGCTGGGAACTGGCAATTTGATGTTTTTTGTCGAAAGACAAACTTTATTGCCAATAGCATAAGGTGGTGATGGTCGTCTGCGTAAATCGTAGTATTTCTTTTGTGAAGTTTGAGCTTGTTGAATATTTCTTCTAAGGAAGTGGAAGTTCTCAGCGAGCTTTTGGAGTAGATCATCTACAGAAGGAGAATTTGGGTTATCCGGATTTTCCAAGCAGAATCGAGGATGATATGCGTAGTTGGCGAAGAAGGGAGAGACTTTGGTGGATGAGTTAACCGAGTTATTGTATGCAAATTCTGCAAGATATAAGTATTGTGACCAGTCGGTTTGATGGTATGAGCAGTAACAGCGTAAGTACTGCTCTAACCATTGGTTTAATTTCTCCGTTTGGCCATTTGTTTGCGGATGGAAGGCAGTACTTAAACGATGGTCAAATTTTAGTTGTTCGGAGAGATTCTTCCAAAACTTAGAGGTAAACTGTGTACCCCTATCGGTTGTTATGATAGATGGAATACCATGGTAACGGACGATAGAATTTAAGAAGAGCTGTGCAGTTTCACTGGAAGTGGGGAGTTTGTTAAATGGAATGAAATGGGCCATTTTGGTCAGAATGTCTGTAACAACTAGGATGGTGTTGAAACCAGAACTTACGGGCAGCTTGACTATAAAGTCCATGCCGAGATGTAGCCAAGGTCTGGTGGGTATTTGTATTGGAAGAAGTTGTCCATATGGTTTAGCCCATTCCTTTTTGGATGTGATGCAGATGGTGCAGTTGGATATATAGTTCTTGACAGAAGTTTCCAAATTTGGCCACCAATAGGAACGACTGAGAAGATCTTTAGTTTTGCTGATACAGGGATGTCCCAGAAGAGGTGGATCATGATGTTGTTTAATCAGAGCTAACCTGAGGTTCTCGGGGATGTATAATCGATTGTCATGATAGTAGAGATTGTTTCTACGTGAGAGTTGAAGGTGGGGTAGCTGTGGATCAGTCTGTAAAGCTGTCCGTACCTGTGTCTTGAAAGTAGAAAGAAGTCCCAGGAATCTATCCGGAGGAATGATAGAAGTGGATTCCTGAGTATTTGGAGGTCTAGGGTCTTTTCTGGACAGTGCATCGGCCTTTCCATTTTTAGAACCGGGCCTATAGACTATTTGATAGTTGAACCTACTGAAGTATAGGCTCCATCTAACCTGACGACTAGAGAGAGTTTTATTCTTCTGGAGAAACTCGAGATTACGATGGTCGGTGAAGATGGTGATTGGTAAGAGGGTGCCCTCCAAGAGATGCCTCCAATGCTCGAAAGCACGTTTTATGGCCAAGAGTTCTTTTTCACCAACAGCATAATTCATCTCAGGAGGTGATAATATTTTTGAATAGAAGGCCACTGGATGAAGAGGGTCATTCATGCTTCGTCTTTGGGAAAGGACAGCTCCGAGGGCATAATCCGAGGAATCCACCTCTAGAACAAATTGGAGAGAAGGGTCAGGAAATTGAAGAATTGGAGCAGAGCAGAAGGAGTTTTTTAGAGAGGTAAACGCTTCAGTTGCCTTGCTGTTCCAAATAAATGGTATGCTGGAGCTGGTAAGAGCAGTAAGAGGTTTAGCTATTTGAGAAAAAATTTTAATAAATTTCCTATAATAGTTGCTAAAACCGAGGAATCGTTGTAGCTCTTTCCTGTTTTTTGGTTGTGGACAATTTTATACGGAATCAACTTTATTAGCCTGCATTTGGACCGATGGAGTAACCTAAGAAATCTATTTCTTTTGTGTGGAAAACACACTTCTCGAGTTTTGCATATAGCCTATGCACTTGGAGTCTGGAGAGTATCCAACTTAAGTGTTTAATATGGTCTTCTAAGGTGTTTGAGTACACTAGAATGTCGTCCAAGTACACGACCACACAAGTATCCAGTAGATCGTGAAATATATCATTGATAAAGTACTGGAACGTGGCCGGGGCATTTGTTAACCCGAACGGCATTACTAGGTACTCAAAAAGACCGTATCTGGTCCTGAAAGCAGTTAACCACTCATCCCCTTCTCTAATGCGGACTAAGTTGTAGGCCCCTCTTAAGTCCAACTTAGTGAATATTTTGGCATGTTGGAGACGTTCAATGAGTTTGGGGATGAGTGGTAGGGGATACCTATTTTTTACAGTGATTTTGTTAAGTTCCCTGAAATCGATAATAGGACGGAGGGAGTTGTCTTTGTTTCTTACAAAGAGGAAACCTGCAGCAGCTGGAGAGACTGATGGACGAATAAAGCCTTTTTTTAAGTTTTCATCTAAATATGTCTTTAGATGATCAAGTTCTGGTTGACAAAGAGGGTAAAGATGACCATAGGGAGGAGTGGTACCAGGTTTGAGCTCGATAGGACAGTCATATGACCGATGTGGAGGCAGTGTCTCCGCTTCTTTCTTACTAAATACCTCTGCAAATTTGTTATATACTTCAGGAATCTGTGGTGTTTCTATTATCTGAAGCAGGGTGAAATGATTCAGACAAGTTTGGTGGCAGTAAGCTGAATCAAAAGTTAAACCTAAATTACTCCAGTTGATCACGGGTTCGTGTAACCTGAGCCATTGTAAGCCTAACACAATGGGAAAGAGAGGTGAGGAAATAACATCAAACGATATGTATTCTTGATGAGATCCTATAGTGGATACGAGAATAGGAATTGTGTGCTGGGTAATGGGGCCAGAGGAAATTTCAGAGCCATCTAAAACCCTAATAGAGACAGGAGACAATTTAGTGATGAGTGGAATTTTATTCTTTAATACAATAGATATATCAATGTAATTTCCTTGGGCTCCGGTATCAATTATAGCTTCTTTCGTCATGCGATTGTTGTCCCACTGTAACGAGAGAGTTAAAGTACAGTGAATTGGTTTATCATGTACAATCAACGAGGTCAGTTGCAAGAGGGACTTACTATTTTTGTTCTTACGTAGAGAAGGACATTCACGAATAGCATGGTTAGGACTACCACAGTACATGCAGAGACCCTTTGATTTTCTTCTAAATCTTTCTTCTGAAGTCAGTGGTCCTCGCATAAAGCCTATATCCATAGGTTCAGGAACACTTGAAGAAGAACTAGTTGATGGAGGATGGAGGGCTCTCTTGTAAGCGGAGTCCCCAGGTTGGCGTTCAGACTTCCTTTCGCGGAGTCGTCTATCAATTTGCATGGAGAGCTTCATGAGGCCATCTAAGGTGTCAGGGAGATCTGTACGGGCAAGCTCGTCTTTAACTGTCTCTGAGAGCCCAAGACGAAATTGGTTCCTTAAGGCAATCACGTTCCATTGAGAATCAATGGCATGTTGTTTGAACTCCGTTATGTAGACTTCAACGGCACGGTTGCCTTGTTTTAGTTTACGCATCTTACTTTCTGCAGTCAGTTGTAAGTTAGAGTCTGAGTAAAGTTTATCCATGACAGCTAAGAAGGACTGTAAGGAAGATAGAATAGGATCATTGTTTTCAAATAGGGTGTCAGCCCAGATACGGGGTTCACCCCTTAGGTAGGAGATCATAGAAAGGACTTTAACCTTATCATTAGGATAGGTGTGAGGTTTTAAATTGAAGGTGAGGAGGCATGCATTCCTATATTGGCAATATAGACTCCTATCTCCATTGAACAAATCAGGTGCTGCAATCTGTGGTTCAACTATAGATTCAGCACTTTTTCCTTTAAGGGGAGTGGTGTCTTTTATAATCTTTCTTGAAGTCTCATTTTCGACCTTTAGATCCCTAAGGCCTTGAGTGAGTTCATCCACTCTCTTGGAGAGATTGTAAACGAATTGGGGCAACTCTGCTGGATCCATTTTTCTTTTATGTAATTAGCAAGAGTCCATGAGCTACTGACGTATGGGATATACATTCCTACCAGGAGGGGCAAAGTTTCCCAAACCTTAAAATGCCTATAAATACACCCCTCACCACACCCACAATTCAGTTTTACAAACTTTGCCTCCTATGGAGGTGGTGAAGTTTTTGCTAGATTCTACGTTGATATGCGCTCCGCAGCAGGTTGGAGCCCGGTTTTCCTCTCAGCGTGCACTGAATGTCAGAGGGATGTGAGGAGAGTATTGCCTATTTGAATGCAATGATCTCCTTCTACGGGGTCTATTTCATAGGTTCTCTGTTATCGGTCGTAGAGATTCATCTCTTACCTCCCATTTCAGATCGACGATATACTCTTATATATATACCATTACCTCTGCTGATTTTCGTTTCAGTACTGGTTTGGCTTTCTACAAACATGTAGATGAGTGTCCTGGGGTAAGTAAGTCTTATTTTCTGTGACACTCTAAGCTATGGTTGGGCACTTTTTTAATAAAGTTCTAAATATATGTATTCAAACATTTATTTGCCTTGACTCAGGATGTTCAACATTCCTTATTTTCAGACAGTCAGTTTCATATTTGGGATAATGCACTTGAATCAAATATTTTTCTTACCTTAAAAATTTGACTTTTTTCCCTGTGGGCTGTTAGGCTCGCGGGGGCTGAAAATGCTTCATTTTATTGCGTCATTCTTGGCGCTGACTTTTTTGGCGCAAAAAATCTTTTCTGTTTCCGGCGTCATACGTGTCGCCGGAAGTTGCGTCATTTTTTGACGTTCTTTTGCGCCAAAAATGTCGGCGTTCCGGACGTGGCGTCATTTTTGGCGCCAAAAGCATTTAGGCGCCAAATAATGTGGGCGTCTTATTTGGCGCTAAAAAAATATGGGCGTCGCTTTTGTCTCCACATTATTTAAGTCTCATTTTTTCTTTGCTTCTGGTTGCTAGAAGCTTGTTCCTTGGCATTTTTTCCCATTCCTGAAACTGTCATTTAAGGAATTTGATCAATTTTGCTTTATATGTTGTTTTTTCTCTTACATATTGCAAGATGTCTCACGTTGCATCTGAGTCAGAAGATACTTCAGGAAAATCGCTGTCTGGTGCTGGAACTACCAAAGCTAAGTGTATCTGCTGTAAACTTTTGGTAGCTGTTCCTCCAGCTGTTGTTTGTATTAATTGTCATGACAAACTTGTTAATGCAGATAATATTTCCTTTAGTAATATACCATTGCCTGTTGCAGTTCCATCAACATCTAATGTTCAGAATGTTCCTGATAACATAAGAGATTTTGTTTCTGAATCCATCAAGAAGGCTATGTCTGTTATTCCTCCTTCTAGTAAACATAAAAAATCTTTTAAAACTTCTCTTTATACAGATGAATTTTTAAATGAACATCATCATTCTGATTCTAATGACTCTTCTGGTTCAGAGGATTCTGTCTCAGAGGTTGATGCTGATAAATCTTCATATTTATTTAAAATGGAATTTATTCGTTCTTTACTTAAAGAAGTACTAATTGCTTTAGAAATTGAGGATTCTGGTCCTCTTGATACTAAATCTAAACGTTTAGATAAGGTCTTTAAATCTCCTGTGGTTATTCCAGAAGTTTTTCCTGTTCCTGGTGCTATTTCTGAAGTAATTTCCAGAGAATGGAATAATTTGGGTAATTCATTTACTCCTTCTAAACGTTTTAAGCAATTATATCCTGTGCCGTCTGACAGATTAGAATTTTGGGACAAAATCCCTAAAGTTGATGGGGCTATTTCTACCCTTGCTAAACGTACTACTATTCCTACGTCAGATGGTACTTCGTTTAAGGATCCTTTAGATAGGAAAATTGAATCCTTTCTAAGAAAAGCTTATCTGTGTTCAGGTAATCTTCTTAGACCTGCTATATCATTGGCTGATGTTGCTGCAGCTTCAACTTTTTGGTTGGAAACTTTAGCGCAACAAGTAACAGATCATGATTCTCATAATATTATTCTTCTTCTTCAACATGCTAATAATTTTATCTGTGATGCCATTTTTGATATTATCAGAGTTGATGTCAGGTTTATGTCTCTAGCTATTTTAGCTAGAAGAGCTTTATGGCTTAAAACTTGGAATGCTGATATGTCTTCTAAATCGACTCTACTTTCCATTTCTTTCCAGGGTAACAAATTATTTGGTTCTCAGTTGGATTCTATTATCTCAACTGTTACTGGTGGGAAAGGAACTTTTTTACCACAGGATAAAAAATCTAAGGGTAAAAACAGGGCTAATAATCGTTTTCGTTCCTTTCGTTTCAACAAAGAACAAAAACCTGATCCTTCATCCTCAGGAGCAGTTTCAGTTTGGAAACCATCTCCAGTCTGGAATAAATCCAAGCCTTCTAGAAAAGCAAAGCCAGCTTCTAAGTCCACATGAAGGTGCGGCCCTCATTCCAGCCCAGCTGGTAGGGGGCAGGTTACGTTTTTTCAAAGAAATTTGGATCAATTCTGTTCACAATCTTTGGATTCAGAACATTGTTTCAGAAGGGTACAGAATTGGTTTCAAGATAAGACCTCCTGCAAAGAGATTTTTTCTTTCCCGTGTCCCAGTAAATCCAGTGAAAGCTCAAGCATTTCTGAAATGTGTTTCAGATCTAGAGTTCGCTGGAGTAATTATGCCAGTTCCAGTTCTGGAACAGGGGCTGGGGTTTTATTCGAATCTCTTCATTGTACCAAAGAAGGAGAATTCCTTCAGACCAGTTCTGGATCTAAAAATATTGAATCGTTATGTAAGGATACCAACGTTCAAAATGGTAACTGTAAGGACTATCTTGCCTTTTGTTCAGCAAGGGCATTATATGTCCACAATAGATTTACAGGATGCATATCTGCATATTCCGATTCATCCAGATCATTATCAGTTCCTGAGATTCTCTTTTCTGGACAAGCATTACCAGTTTGTGGCTCTGCCGTTTGGCCTAGCTACAGCTCCAAGAATTTTTACAAAGGTTCTCGGTGCCCTTCTGTCTGTAATCAGAGAACAGGGTATTGTGGTATTTCCTTATTTGGACGATATCTTGGTACTTGCTCAGTTTTTACATTTAGCAGAATCTCATACAAATCGACTTGTGTTGTTTCTTCAAGATCATGGTTGGAGGATCAATTTACTAAAAAGTTCATTGATTCCTCAGACAAGGGTAACCTTTCTGGGTTTCCAGATAGATTCAGTGTCCATGACTCTGTCTTTGACAGACAAGAGACGTCTAAAATTGATTTCAGCTTGTCGAAACCTTCAGTCACAATCATTCCCTTCGGTAGCCTTATGCATGGAAATTCTAGGTCTTATGACTGCTGCATCGGACGCGATCCCCTTTGCTCGTTTTCACATGCAACCTCTTCAGCTCTGTATGCTGAATCAATGGTGCAGGGATTACACAAAGATATCTCAATTAATATCTTTAAAACCGATTTTACGACACTCTCTAACGTGGTGGACAGATCACCATCGTTTAATTCAGGGGGCTTCTTTTGTTCTTCCGACCTGGACTGTAATTTCAACAGATGCAAGTCTTACAGGTTGGGGAGCTGTGTGGGGATCTCTGACGGCACAAGGAGTTTGGGAATCTCAGGAGGTGAGATTACCGATCAATATTTTGGAACTCCATGCAATTTTCAGAGCTCTTCAGTCTTGGCCTCTTCTGAAGAGAGAATCGTTCATTTGTTTTCAGACAGACAATGTCACAACTGTGGCATACATCAATCATCAAGGAGGGACTCACAGTCCTCTGGCTATGAAAGAAGTATCTCGAATTCTGGTTTGGGCGGAATCCAGCTCCTGTCTAATCTCTGCGATTCATATCCCAGGTATAGACAATTGGGAAGCGGATTATCTCAGTCGCCAAACGTTGCATCCGGGCGAATGGTCTCTTCACCCAGAGGTATTTCTTCAGATTGTTCAAATGTGGGAGCTTCCATAAATAGATCTGATGGCGTCTCATCTAAACAAGAAACTTCCCAGGTATCTGTCCAGATCCCGGGATCCTCAGGCGGAAGCAGTGGATGCATTATCACTTCCTTGGAAGTATCATCCTGCCTATATCTTTCCACCTCTAGTTCTTCTTCCAAGAGTAATCTCCAATATTCTGAAGGAATGCTCGTTTGTTCTGCTGGTAGCTCCGGCATGGCCTCACAGGTTTTGGTATGCGGATCTTGTCCTGATGGCCTCTTGCCATCCGTGGACTCTTCCGCTAAGACCAGACCTTCTGTCGCAAGGTCCTTTTTTCCATCAGGATCTCAAATCCTTAAATTTAAAGGTATGGAGATTGAACGCTTGATTCTTGGTCATAGAGGTTTCTCTGACTCTGTGATTAATACTATGTTACAGGCTCGTAAATCTGTATCTAGAGAGATATATTATAGAGTCTGGAAGACTTATATTTCTTGGTGTCTTTCTCATCATTTTTCTTGGCATTCTTTTAGAATTCCGAGAATTTTACAGTTTCTTCAGGATGGTTTAGATAAAGGTTTATCCGCAAGTTCTTTGAAAGGACAAATCTCTGCTCTTTCTGTTCTTTTTCACAGAAAGATTGCTAATCTTCCTAATATTCATTGTTTTGTACAAGTTTTGGTTCGTATAAAACCTGTCATTAAGTCAATTTCTCCTCCTTGGAGTTTGAATTTGGTTCTGGGGGCTCTTCAAGCTCCTCCTTTTGAACCCATGCATTCATTGGACATTAAATTACTTTCTTGGAAAGTTTTGTTCCTTTTGGCGATCTCTTCTGCCAGAAGAGTCACTGAATTATCCGCTCTTTCTTGTGAGTCTCCTTTTCTGATTTTTCACCAGGATAAGGCGGTGTTGCGAACTTCTTTTGAATTTTTACCTAAGGTTGTGAATTCCAACAACATTAGTAGAGAAATTGTAGTTCCCTCATTATGTCCTAATCCTAAGAATTCTAAGGAGAAATCGTTGCATTCTTTGGATGTTGTTAGAGCTTTGAAATATTATGTTGAAGCTGCTAAGTCTTTCCGAAAGACTTCTAGTCTATTTGTTATCTTTTCCGGTTCTAGAAAAGGCCAGAAAGCTTCTGCCATTTCTTTGGCATCTTGGTTGAAATCTTTAATTCATCATGCCTATGTCGAGTCGGGTAAAACTCCGCCTCAAAGGATTACAGCTCATTCTACTAGGTCAGTTTCTACTTCCTGGGCGTTTAGGAATGAAGCTTCGGTTGATCAGATTTGCAAAGCAGCAACTTGGTCCTCTTTGCATACTTTTACTAAATTCTACCATTTTGGGGGGGGCGGAGCTAGCTACTGGAGTGGATTGTCGCATCTATGCAGAGCTCCCGGCTCTGGATACACTATATGGGGCTTATCTACCTTATCCTATAGTTAAAAGTCACTCAGAGGTAGACCCCAACCTTATATGTTTTTTAGGAATGAGTCCGGGAGCATAAAAAAGCTTTATTCTGAAAAAGCTGATAACCAGAAAAGCGTCAGATCGCGACTCTACAATCATGGCAAGCTGCCAAGATCAGCGCACACAAACACAGGGAACTGGAGGATTGCCGGCTTCTGAAGAACTCCGTCTAACTGCAGATTTATACCGAGTGGAGCCATTGGAGAGTGCACAAGTTTTAAGTGAGTGCGGGTATAATTTTGAGGACAATCTAACAAAGATACCGCTTAACTTTTCCATATAAACACCTTCTCAGAATAAAACACTCACCTCGATATAGACAGGCAACAAGTGTGGGCAAAACTGAGTTATAGACAGCACCCACGAAACTACAGCGCCATTTTGATTACCTGTTGCGCAGTGAGAATTTCAGTAGCAGTGCTTAAGCTCTTACACGCATCTTCCTGATCTCCTGTCCATAATCAAAACAGCAGCGCATCCAAGACTCAGACAGGCTGAGAAGCCCCCCTCATTTGGATCATTAAAGCTATACCAGGCATTGGCTATAGGGAAACTTATATAATCTCTATATTGTTCCTAAACTGACAAAGTAACAGCACACATATTTTTTGCTCCCTTCACACAACTAAAATAAAGCTTGGTTCTGTATACTGTGGAGTTTGATCCTGTTGCTCTAACGGTGTTATTAACTGGAATGATCCTCTGGGATACAAGCTAGTATTATTTGGGAATAAAATAAAACCATATCCATTCTCCAATAGCAGGGTAACAGGCTAGAGATCACCGAGTATTGGATGCATATACAAGCAGCCCAAAAAGAGCTTTTAAATACAGCATCGTAATAATACTATCTGCACATCGGGAGTACTTTCTGGCAACAACTGTCCTATCAAGTTTCACGGTCACACAAGAGGATATATAGTCAACTTATACATACTAAGGAGAACGCTCAAACTTGCAAAGCATCAAATAGATACTGGCAAATAGATCCACTGTGTAATGCCTAATAAAAAATTACAGAGGAGCCAGGATGAGCATGGAGATAGACGGCTAGAGGAAAAGCTCCGTGCTTCTCAAAGCATGAAAAGGCTTAAAAGCTTAAACAAAAGAAATCAAAACAAACTGGCAACCCTTAAAAACCCTTAAAAAGATGCAACACAGGATCTATTGCTACCTACACATCTCCTTGGGTCCTAATACCACTAAATCTTTGGTTAACTCTCATAAAGGTGGTTCTTTGTATAGCAATAGTTATTTCTTTTCTTCGTGGTCAATTTTTTCCCATTGCCCTAATAATTCACACATGCCTCCAAACTTGAGACAAAAAAGTAAAAGTTGGTGCTGTCGGTGGATGAGACTTTGAAAAAAAAAAAAAAATGAAAGAACAACCTGGGGATGATGGTGTGGTGTAATCCATGTATTTTGAGGCAGACCAACTTTTCTTATACTTGACAGCCTACAGGAGCTGATATTCTGACAGCAATCTGAACCGGGCTTTTTAGAAAAAGTCATAAACTGTTATAACTCGCACTCAGAGCAATATAATCCCACAAGCTATACTTAAGAGGAAGACACATGAACTGTGACTACGCTACACTGCAACCACGCTATAACTACGCTGAAGCTGCAAGATGGCAGGATGTCACTGTACATAGCTTAAGGGCATTCGACCTTCAAAGTGTTAAAGTGTAGCACAATTAAAACCGGGACTGTATGTTTGCTATGTTCTGATTTTATTTTTGGTGATCCCCCATAAGAGTCTTAGTTTTCTTCTCTACTTTTGCCCTGTCTACATGTTCACCCTTCACCACCATAGAGATCAAAGGTTTCTTTTACTACAAGAGTTACTAATTAAGGAGACCTGCACATGCACAGTGCCCCAGTATCAGTTTATTAAGTGTCAGTATTTATTTAATGTAAGATAGGTTCCCTACACACGCAGTCGCAGGTAGTTAGTAGTTTCCATGTAAACCATACTCAGATTAATCTATCTTGTTTGGCGTGTACAGCTGTATATTGTTGTTATCTATCTCATTAAGGGCCAAAGTATGGACTCTGACAGACTGAGCTTTTCCATCGCTATGATTGAAACCACTATACACAGAGTTTATATATACATGCACTCCTCATATGCTTATATTTCTACAAGGTGCCCTAGGAATACCTACATTAGATATGTGCTAGGTACTTTGTGTGCTAGGTACTGCGTGTGCTAGGTGCTGCGTGTGCTAGGTGCTATATGTGCTAGGTACTGCATGTGCTAGGTGCTGCATGTGCTAGGTGCTATATGTGCTAGGTACTGCGTGTGCTAGGTATTGCGTGTGCTAGGTGCTATATGTGCTAGGTACTGCGTGTGCTAGGTACTGCGTGTGCTAGGTGCTGAGTGTGCTAGGTGCTGCGTGTGCTAGGTACTGCATGTGCTAGGTGCTGCGTGTGCTAGGTGCTATATGTGCTAGGTACTGCATGTGCTAGGTACTGCGTGTGCTAGGTATTGCGTGTGCTAGGTGCTATATGTGCTAGGTACTGCGTGTGATAGGTACTGCGTGTGCTAGGTGCTGAGTGTGCTAGGTGCTGCGTGTGCTAGGTGCTGCGTGTGCTAGGTGCTGCGTGTGCTAGGTGCTGCATGTGCTAGGTACTGCATGTGCTAGGTACTGCGTGTGCTAGACAGACTGAGCTTTTCCATCGCTATGATTGAAACCACTATACACAGAGTTTATATATACATGCACTCCTCATATGCTTATATTTCTACAAGGTGCCCTAGGAATACCTACATTAGATATGTGCTAGGTACTGCGTGTGCTAGGTGCTATATGTGCTAGGTGCTGCGTGTGCTAGGTGCTATATGTGCTAGGTACTGCGTGTGCTAGGTGCTATATGTGCTAGGTACTGCGTGTGCTAGGTGCTATATGTGCTAGGTACTGCGTGTGCTAGGTGCTGCGTGTGCTAGGTGCTGAGTGTGCTAGGTGCTGAGTGTGCTAGGTGCTGAGTGTGCTAGGTGCTGAGTGTGCTAGGTGCTATATGTGCTAGGTGCTATATGTTCTAGGTACTGCGTCTGCTAGGTGCTGCGTCTGCTAGGTGCTATATGTGCTAGGTACTGCGTGTGCTAGGTATTGGGTGTGCTAGGTGCTATATGTGCTAGGTGCTGCGTGTGCTAGGTCCTGTTTGTGCTAGGTGCTGTTTGTGCTAGGTACTGCGTGTAGTTCCTAAGCTGTCATCTCCTACAACTAACCCTGACATTACCTAATAGTCTTGCCTCTTCTTTAAAACAATCACTCACTCCTTTTGTCGACTAGTATGTTTGCAGAACCTGCTCCTCAATTTATGTGATCAAATTTATTTATATATTGTAAAGCAGCTTGTACTAACTTTGCTTTTTGGAGTACTAAATTTAAATGTATTCTATGCGCCGCCCCCCCCCCCCCCATCCCCCATAGCTAGAGCCCACATCAGGGTTCTACCTAGGTGAATTATTTTCACCTCAAATCCTTGTAATTTATTTATGACTTATCAATGTTTTGACGGTTATTGCAACCGGACCTGCGTGTCCCCAAGTGTAACCTTTCTTTCTAAAACTGAATAAAAATTCATTTAAAAAAAAAAAAAAAAATTCTACCATTTTGATGTATTTTCTTCTTCTGAAGCAGTTTTTGGTAGAAAAGTACTTCAGGCAGCGGTTTCAGTTTGTATCTTCTGTTTATGTTTTTCATTAAACTTTATTTTGGGTGTGGATTATTTTCAGCAGGAATTGGCTGTCTTTATTTTATCCCTCACTCTCTAGTGACTCTTGCGTGGAAAGATCCACATCTTGGGTAATCATTATCCCATACGTCACTAGCTCATGGACTCTTGCTAATTACATGAAAGAAAACATAATTTATGTAAGAACTTACCTGATAAATTCATTTCTTTCATATTAGCAAGAGTCCATGAGGCCCGCCCTTTTTTGTGGTGGTTATGATTTTTTTGTATAAAGCACAATTATTCCAATTTCTTATTTTATATGCTTTCGCACTTTTTTCTTATCACCCCACTTCTTGGCTATTCGTTAAACTGAATTGTGGGTGTGGTGAGGGGTGTATTTATAGGCATTTTAAGGTTTGGGAAACTTTGCCCCTCCTGGTAGGAATGTATATCCCATACGTCACTAGCTCATGGACTCTTGCTAATATGAAAGAAATGAATTTATCAGGTAAGTTCTTACATAAATTATGTTTTTATAGGCTTAATTATTCTGTAATGCTGCTGAGCTAGATGGTTATGGATCACAACTGCAGAGTAAAATCAAATAATATATTTGTATCACTTTGGCAATGGACTATTGTACAGCATAGACCAGGCTGCTTACAGTGAAGAAATTTAATCTCAAATAATTAAATTGCAGAATAAGGTTTAACTTCTTATATTGAAAAGAAAGTCTGAGTTGCTGTTATAGGTCACAACAAAACAATAACCTTTGGTTAGGGTATGGAGGAGAAACAAATAGCAAACCAATACTTATTTGTAGGAGGTTAAAGTTCATTCAGCTCATTTAAAGTAAGAAACAAGTTGATAAGCCACAGTGCGAGTGAGTTGTCACAAATGCAGTTAGCATAAACTGAATGGAGACCGCAATAGTTAACTCAGTCCACAAGGTTGCTTGTCAGGATTGCGATGAGTAAAACGATAATGTATAGTACTAGACAGCGTTAACTTGTACACAGCAGTTGTATGTTGTTTAAGGCTTACCCCCAGCCAGCTGTAGATGTCAAACTGAAGTGGAGCGGCTTATCTAGCTTCCTGCTGTATGTTCCGTAGCAAGCTGTGTGAGCTGTGGTTGCACTCAGTTGCGGCAGTTGGGGGGAGGAGACCGGGAAGACTGGAGCACTTCAGAGCCTTAGTGATTGCGAGACTTGCACAGGAAAAGTGAAACAAGCATACAGCAGCTGCAGGTAGGAGAGTTATAGCATAAACGCTGAATAATATAAAGTCTCTTGATTGTTGAAAAGGTGCGGTTGTAACCGTGATGGCAGAGCTTGGTTTGTAATCACTCCCAGGGAGCAGACACGCTCCGGTTTAGGTAGAAAGTTGGAGTAGCTTGATATGAGAAGCACAACAATTAGGTATGTCAGGCCTCAGATGCAGCCTAAAGTTTTAATAATTAAGCACCTGTCTGCAGTCAGGTGATGCCTTAAGTACAGGTAAGCCTGAGTCAGGTGTCAGGGAAAAGGTGAAAACAAAAACACGGAGTGGAATCCTTACACCCGCAGTTTGTTCCGTTGTGCCTCAATCTTCCCGGTCAGCTCCTGCAGCTCACGGTTAGAAAACTCTATGTTCAAGATCATAAGATCCATAGTATTTTTGTTTAAAATTTGTTGATACTTAGTACAAAATTCTGTATTTTCTGAGAAAAAGGTGGGTTGGAGGGGGGATTTCATCCCACGGGGGATACGTTTGACCTTGTAGTATGCTGCCATAGTAGAGCCATGTAATTGCAAGTTAACCTGTCTCCTTATTAATTACTCCAGCTCTCGTTTCTATAAGTCCTTATCAGGGGCAGTCAGAAATTCTCTGGGTCCCAAGTGAGAGTAGCAATCCGGGCTGCCGCTTCATCTGTATATGAAAAAATGCCCATTTCACAGGCCATTGTTGTATAACCAGTAGGGACTGTTGCATACACAAAACCAATTCCTTAATAAAGTTGCGTGGTGCTGTATTCCTAGAAAGGGTGGGGAATACTTTATGTGGGAAAAGCAGGACCAGCACACACTGGACCAAATATCCTGTATAGCTTAAATCGAATGGAGTATGGTGCACACCTGAAGGACCTCCCTTTCCAGGGTCCTGGAACATGCAGCAAAAAAGAACACTCAGGTGGCACTCAAAATATGGCAACAGTGCCTTTATTATTTCTCATCCATATACTGGTGAGAAATTTTTGATTAGAGGTTACCACACATGTAATTCTACACATGTGGTTTATGCGCTTAAGTGCCCGTGTGGGCTGTTATATGTGGGCGAGACGATCCAAAGGGTCAAGGACCGCATATGCCAACATAAATCCACCATTAGAAATGAGAAAACTGCCAACCTTCCAGTAACAGCACATTTTATTGAGAAAGGCCACCAAATCAAAGAACTTAGGTTTATGGTAATTGACCAAGCCCCTAGACACATCAGAGGGGGGGTGATAGGGTTAACGATCTTCTCTATAGAGAGGCCAGATGGATTTGAAAATTGGATACTATGCACCCAAAGGGGCTTAACAGGGAATTTGATTTACTTCCTTTCATTTGAGGCTCTAGTCGACTATATAACTGTATTCAGTCCAAATTATGTAATATGCTTGATACAAATGATATATTGTTTAGACTCTATTATATAGTATATATGGCAACTTGCTGCACTTGTTTTTAATCAGGTGATTTTTTTCACAGCAGGAGTGTAAGGAGTTAATGATAGATGCTTGAAATGGTTAATATGTTTATTAGGTCAGGTGAGACCTTGTCATGTGTCTGACCCCTCCCCATGGCTCAGTGATTGGTTACCTATGTGCATAAATGTTTGAGTTTTTTCATTGTGTGTAAGCTTGATAAAGGGGCAGGAGCCCCGAAACGTTGCTCAGTTTAATAAAGGCACTGTTGCCATATTTAAGTGCCACCTGAGTGTTTTTTTTTGCTACATGTTCCAGGACCCTGGAAAGGGAGGTCCTTCAGGTGTGCACCATACTCCATTCGATTTAAGCTATACATGATATTTGGTCAAGTGTGTGTTGGTCCTGGAACGTGAAGCAAAAAAGAACACTCAGGTGGCACTTAAATATGGCATTCATTCATATATATATATTCATATGCACTTTTTTGTTTACAGTATTGGTACAATCTATTTTGCGCGCTTTTCCTAGCTGTAGCAAAATCCGACAGGACAACTTCCTTGTCAGAATCTGCTACCATTCAATGCGCATGCTGCTGATTTACTTCCACACATTCCATTTTAACATATAGGATTTCTTTTTAAACAGACTTTGGATACCAAGCTGATATCATCCTGCTTTGGGACCAAATCCATTTGATAAAGGTCTGATGAGATTAGATTTACATTTAGACATGCGAGAACCATGGTATATGCTAGTTTCTTACTGCAGATGTTCATTTCCTTCTCCTTATACTATATATATATATATATATATATATATATTTTTTTTTTTATTTATTTTTTTTTGAGTAGCAGCCTCACACACATATGTTGTTGATTTTTTTATATTTTTGATACTGGTTTAGTTTTTTTTTCTTTCATGTAATTAGCAAGAGTCCATGAGCTAGTGATGTATGGGATATACATTCCTACCAGGAGGGGCAAAGTTTCCCAAACCTTAAAATGCCTATAAATACACCCCTCACCACACCCACAAATCAGTTTTACAAACTTTGCCTTCCATGGAGGTGGTGAAGTAAGTTTCTGCTAGATTCTACGTTGATATGCGCTTCGCAGCAGGCTGCAGCCCGGTTTTCCTCTCAGAGTGCAGTGAATGTCAGAGGGATGTGAAGAGAGTATTGCCTATTTGAATACAATGGTCTTCCTCTAGGGGATCTATTTCATAGGTTCTCTGTTATCGGTCGTAGAGATTCATCTCTTACCTCCCTTTTCAGATAGACGATATACTCTTATATACCATTACCTCTACTGATTCTCGTTTCAGTACTGGTTTGGCTACCTACTATATGTAGATGAGTGTCCTGGGGTAAGTAAGTCTTATTTTTTGTGACACTCTAAGCTATGGTTGGGCACTTTATATGTAAAGTTCTAAATATATGTCTTTAAACTTATATTTGCCATGATTCAGGATAATCAGTATTCCTTCATTCAGACTGTCAGTTTCATTATTTGGGATAATGCATATGAATAAATATTTTTTTCTTACTTTGAAAATTTTCAATTGACTATTTTTCCCTGCGGGCTGTTAGGCTCGCGGGGACAGAAAATGCTTAAATTTATTGCGTCATTCTTGGCGCAAACTTTTTTGGCGCAAAATTTTGTCATTTCCGGCGCCGTAGTTGACGCCGGAAGTTTGTTCGTTGTTACGTCATTTTTTTGACGTCTGTGTGTTCAGACGTTTTTTTGCTCCAAAAAATGTAGGCGTCGTTTTCGGCATCAGAGGATGTGGCGTCATACTTGGCACCAAAAAATATGGGCGTTGTACTTGGCGCCAAAAATGTGGGCGTCATACTTGTTCCACTTTTTCTCACATTATTTAAGTCTCTCTTTTTTGTTGCTTCTGGTTGCTAGAGGCTTGTTTGTTTTGCATTTTTTCCCATTCCTGAAACTGTCATTTAAGGAATTTGATAATTTTGCTTTATATGTTGTTTTTTTCTATTACATATTGCAAGATTTTCCATACACTGATCCTGGATCAGAACATGCTGAGGAATTCCTGTTGACTGAGATCAGTCCTATCAAAGCTAAGTTCATTTATTCTAAATGTTATGAATGTTTATCTTTAGCTATGGTTTGTAATAAGTTATCATGATAAACTTTTACATGCAGAATCCATTAGTATTTATGCTTGATATATTGCTATTCTTTTTACATCTTATGTACAAGATATACTTAGAAATTTATAAGAATATTTTTCTGATTCTATGTTAAAGGCTTTGTCTGACTTCCCGCCTTCTAATAAATTTTTTAGGTCTTTTTCAAACTTCTTTTTTAGTTGATGAAGTTTCAAATGACCAACAACATAATGAATTATCCTTCTCTGATGGTGTTTTTTTCTCATTCAGAATTTTTCTTCATCAGATATTGACACTAACAAATCTGCTTTTGTATTTTTTAATAGAGTACATTTGTTCTTTGTTCAAAAGGTGTTGATTATTTTGGATATTGAAGTAACTAGTTCTTTGGATTTTAAAGACTAGCTAACATTTAAATTCTGCTTATTTATCTTCTGTGATTTCTTCAGAGTTTTTTTCCAGTTCCTGATGAATGGAATAGGCTGAGAATTTTCTTTTAGTCCTTCTTTAAGGTTTTTAAATTGTATTATTTGCCGGCAGTTAGTTTTGAGGAAAGATTCCTCAAGTTAATGGGGCTCTCTCTACTCCTGCTAAATATACTATTATTCTTATAGCAAATAGTATTTTTTTTTTTCCTTCAGATGGTTGTATCTTATTTAAGGAAAATTATTTTCAGGTACTTTTATTAGACCTGTAATTTATTTTGCTGATGTTGCAATTGCTTCATCTTTCTGGTTGAATACTTTAAGATCAAGTATCGGATTATGATTTGTTTAGCATTGTTAAAAGGACAAAATCTGCTACTCATTTGATGTTCAGACTGAGTGCTATTGCATTGTCTTGCATTTGTTGTTTGCGCGAGTCCAGTGTGTTGACTGGTCCTTTAACTTGATTAACATGCTAATAATTTCATTTGTGTTGTCATTTTATTAAATATTTTCGCAAATGAGGTTTAATCTATGTTTTTAGCTAGAAGTACTTTGTGATTTCAGTCTTGGAATGCTAATTTGATTTCTAAAAACAGAATTTATGCTTACCTGATAAATTACTTTCTCCAACGGTGTGTCCGGTCCACGGCGTCATCCTTACTTGTGGGATATTCTCTTCCCCAACAGGAAATGGCAAAGAGCCCAGCAAAGCTGGTCATATGATCCCTCCTAGGCTCCGCCTACCCCAGTCATTCGACCGACGTACAGGAGGAAATATGCATAGGAGAAACCATACGATACCGTGGTGACTGTAGTTAGAGAAAATAATTCATCAGACCTGATTAAAAAAAACAGGGCGGGCCGTGGACCGGACACACCGTTGGAGAAAGTAATTTATCAGGTAAGCATAAATTCTGTTTTCTCCAACATAGGTGTGTCCGGTCCACGGCGTCATCCTTACTTGTGGGAACCAATACCAAAGCTTTAGGACACGGATGAAGGGAGGGAGCAAATCAGGTCACCTAAATGGAAGGCACCACGGCTTGCAAAACCTTTCTCCCAAAAATAGCCTCTGAAGAAGCAAAAGTATCAAATTTGTAAAATTTGGCAAAAGTGTGCAGTGAAGACCAAGTAGCTGCCTTACATATCTGGTCAACAGAAGCCTCGTTCTTGAAGGCCCATGTGGAAGCCACAGCCCTAGTGGAGTGAGCTGTGATTCTGTCAGGAGGCTGCCGTCCGGCAGTCTCATATGCCAAACGGATAATGCTTTTAAGCCAAAAAGAAAGAGAGGTAGAAGTTGCTTTTTGACCTCTCCTTTTACCAGAATAAACAACAAACAAAGAAGAAGTTTGTCTGAAATCTTTAGTGGCCTCTAAATAGAATTTTAGAGCACGGACTACGTCCAAATTGTGTAACAAACGTTCCTTCTTTGAAACTGGATTCGGGCACAAAGAAGGTACAACTATCTCCTGGTTAATATTCTTGTTGGAAACAACTTTCGGAAGAAAACCAGGCTTAGTACGCAAAACCACCTTATCTGCATGGAACACCAGATAGGGCGGAGAACACTGCAGAGCAGATAACTCAGAAACTCTTCTAGCAGAAGAAATTGCAACCAAAAACAGAACTTTCCAAGATAATAACTTAATATCTACGGAATGTAAGGGTTCAAACGGAACCCCTTGAAGAACTGAAAGAACTAGATTAAGACTCCAGGGAGGAGTCAAAGGTCTGTAAACAGGCTTGATTCTAACCAGAGCCTGAACAAACGCTTGAACGTCTGGCACAGCTGCCAGCCTTTTGTGAAGTAAAACAGATAACGCAGAAATCTGTCCCTTCAGAGAACTTGCAGATAATCCCTTCTCCAAACCCTCTTGTAGAAAGGATAAAATCCTAGGAATTTTTATCTTGTTCCATGGGAATCCTTTAGATTCACACCAATAGATATATTTTTTCCATATCTTATGGTAAATTTTTCTAGTTACAGGCTTTCTAGCCTGAATCAGAGTATCTATTACAGAATCAGAAAACCCACGCTTTGATAAAATCAAGCGTTCAATCTCCAAACAGTCAGTTGGAGAGAAACCAGATTCGGATGTACGAATGGACCTTGAACAAGAAGGTCCTGTCTCAAAGGTAGCTTCCATGGTGGAGCCGATGACATATTCACCAGGTCTGCATACCAAGTCCTGCGTGGCCACGCAGGAGCTATCAAGATTACCGAAGCCCTCTCCTGGTTGATCCTGGCTACCAGCCTGGGAATGAGAGGAAACGGTGGGAAAACATAAGCTAGGTTGAAGGTCCAAGGTGCTACTAGTGCATCTACTAGAGTCGCCTTGGGATCCCTGGATCTGGACCCGTAACAAGGAACCTTGAAGTTCTGACGAGACGCCATCAGATCCATGTCTGGAATGCCCCATAATTGAGTTATTTGGGCAAAGATATCCGGGTGGAGTTCCCACTCCCCCGGATGGAATGTCTGACGACTCAGAAAATCCGCTTCCCAATTTTCCACCCCTGGGATGTGGATAGCAGACAAGTGGCAGGAGTGATCCTCCGCCCATTGAATTATCTTGGTCACTTCCTCCATCGCCAGGGAACTCCTTGTTCCCCCCTGATGGTTGATATATGCAACTGTCGTCATGTTGTCTGATTGAAACCTTATGAATTTGGCCTTTGCTAGATGAGGCCAAGCTTTGAGAGCATTGAATATCGCTCTTAGTTCCAGAATGTTTATCGGGAGAAGAGATTCTTCCCGAGACCATAGACCCTGAGCCTTCAGGGGTTCCCAGACCGCGCCCCAGCCCACCAGACTGGCGTCGGTCGTGACAATGACCCACTCTGGTCTGCGGAAGCTCATTCCCTGTGACAGATTGTCCGGGGTCAGCCACCAACGGAGTGAATCTCTGGTTCTTTGATCTACTTGAATCGTCAGAGACAAGTCTGTATAATCCCCATTCCACTGTCTGAGCATGCACAGTTGTAATGGTCTTAGATGAATTCGCGCAAAAGGAACTATGTCCATTGCTGCAACCATCAATCCTATTACTTCCATGCACTGCGCTATGGAAGGACGAAGAACAGAATGAAGAACCTGACAAGAGCTTAGAAGTTTTGATTTTCTGACCTCTGTCAGAAAAATTCTCATTTCTAAGGAGTCTATTATTGTTCCCAAGAAGGGAACTCTTGTCGACGGGGAAAGAGAGCTTTTTTCTATGTTTACTTTCCATCCGTGAGATCTGAGAAAGGCTAGGACAATGTCCGTATGAGCCTTTGCTTTTGACAGAGACGACGCTTGAATCAGGATGTCGTCCAAGTACGGTACTACTGCAATGCCCCTCGGTCTTAGAACCGCTAGAAGGGACCCTAGTACCTTTGTGAAAATTCTCGGAGCAGTGGCTAATCCGAAAGGAAGTGCCACAAACTGGTAATGCTTGTCCAGAAAAGCGAATCTTAGGAACTGATGATGTTCCTTGTGGATAGGAATATGGAGGTACGCATCCTTTAAATCCACCGTGGTCATAAATTGACCTTCCTGGATGGTAGGAAGGATCGTTCGAATGGTTTCCATTTTGAATGATGGAACCCTGAGAAATTTGTTTAGGATCTTGAGATCTAGAATTGGTCTGAACGTTCCCTCTTTTTTGGGAACTATGAACAGGTTGGAGTAAAATCCCATCCCTTGTTCTCTTATTGGAACTGGATGAATTACTCCCATCCTTAACAGGTCTTCTACACAATGTAAGAATGCCTGTCTTTTTATTTGGTTTGAAGATAATTGAGACCTGTGGAACCTTCCCCTTGGGGGTAGTTCCTTGAATTCCAGGAGATAACCTTGAGAAACTATTTCTAGTGCCCAAGGATCCTGAACATCTCTTGCCCAGGCCTGAGCAAAGAGAGAAAGTCTGCCCCCCACCAGATCCGGTCCCGGATCGGGGGCCATCCCTTCATGCTGTTTTGGTAGCAGTGGCGGGCTTCTTGGCCTGCTTACCCTTGTTCCAGCCTTGCATCGGTCTCCAGGCTGGTTTGGGTTGAGAAGTATTACCCTCTTGCTTAGAGGATGTAGAAGTAGAGGCTGGTCCGTTTCTGCGAAAGGGACGAAAATTAGGCTTATTTCTAGCCTTAAAAGACCTATCCTGAGGAAGGGCGTGGCCCTTTCCTCCGGTGATGTCTGAAATAATCTCTTTCAAATCAGGACCAAACAGTGTTTTGCCCTTGAAAGGGATGTTAAGCAATTTTGTCTTGGAAGACACATCCGCTGACCAAGACTTTAGCCAGAGCGCTCTGCGCGCCACGATAGCAAACCCTGAATTTTTCGCCGCTAATCTCGCTAATTGCAAAGCGGCATCTAGAATAAAAGAGTTAGCCAATTTGAGTGCATGAACTCTGTCCATAATCTCCTCATACGAAGATTCCTTATCGAGCAACTTTTCTAGTTCTTCGAACCAGAAACACGCTGCCGTAGTGACAGGAACAATGCATGAAATTGGTTGAAGAAGGTAACCTTGCTGAACAAACATTCTTTTAAGCAAACCCTCTAATTTTTTATCCATAGGATCTTTAAAAGCACAACTATCTTCTATGGGAATAGTAGTGCGTTTGTTTAGAGTAGAGACCGCCCCCTCGACCTTAGGGACTGTCTGCCATAAGTCCTTTCTGGGGTCGACTATAGGAAATAATTTCTTAAATATAGGGGGAGGCACAAAAGGTATGCCGGGCCTTTCCCATTCCTTGTTTACTATGTCCGCCACCCGCTTGGGTATAGGAAAAACATCGGGGGGCACCGGAACCTCTAGGAACTTGTCCATCTTACATAATTTCTCTGGAATGACCAAATTGTCACAATCATCCAGAGTAGATAATACCTCCTTAAGCAGTGCGCGGAGATGTTCTAATTTAAATTTAAATGTTACAACATCAGGTTCAGCTTGTTGAGAAATTTTCCCTGAATCTGAAATTTCTCCCTCAGACAAAACCTCCCTCCTGGCCCCTTCAGATTGGTGTGAGGGTATGTCAGAAGCGTTATCATCAGCGTCCTCTTGCTCTTCAGTGTTTAAAACAGAGCAATCGCGCTTTCTTTGATAAGTAGGCATTTTAGATAAAATATTTTTAATAGAATTATCCATAACAGCCGTTAATTGTTGCATAGTAATAAGTATTGGCGCACTAGATGTACTAGGGGCCTCTTGTGTGGGCAAAACTGGTGTAGACACAGAAGGGGGTGATGCAGTACCATGCTTACTCCCCTCATCTGAAGACTCATCTTGGGCACTATTATTATCTGTGGCATCATTGTCCCTACTTTGTTTGGACACCATGTCACAATTATCATATATATTTAAATGGGGAGACACATTGGCCTTCATACATATAGAACATCGTTTATCTGATGGTTCAGACATGTTAAACAGGCTTAAACTTGTCAACAAAGCACAAAAAACGTTTTAAAATGAAACCGTTACTGTCACTTTAAATTTTAAACAGAACACACTTTATTACTGAAAATGCGAAAAAGTATGAAGCAATTGTTCAAAATTCACCAAAATTTCACCACAGTGTCTTAAAGCCTTAAAAGTATTGCACACCAAATTTGGAAGCTTTAACCCTTAAAATAACGGAACCGGAGCCGTTTTTACATTTAATCCCTATACAGTCCCAGGAATCTGCTTTGCTGAGATCCAACCAAGCCCAGAGGGGAATACGATACCAAATGACGCCTTCTATAAGCTTTTTCAGTGGATCCTAGCTCCTCACACATGCATCTGCATGCCTTGCCTTCCGAAAACAACTGCGCATTAGTGGCGCGAAAATGAGGCTCTGCCTATAACTAGAGAAGGCCCCCATCTGAAAAAGGTGTCCATACAGTGCCTGCCGTTTTTTAACAACAATCCCCAAGATTATAATAACTATAAAGCGCTATAATCTGTCAAATATGCTTAGCAAGTAATCGTTTTAGCCCAGAAAATCGTCTACCAGTTTATTAAGCCTTTATAAAGCCTTTATTCTTATACTTAATCTAAGAAAAG
The DNA here is from genome assembly GCF_027579735.1 of Bombina bombina. Taxonomy (NCBI): domain Eukaryota; kingdom Metazoa; phylum Chordata; class Amphibia; order Anura; family Bombinatoridae; genus Bombina; species Bombina bombina. Next base: position 237,323,955 of record NC_069505.1, on the reverse strand, counting down.
GGCTTACCGGTCCCCATAGGGAAAATGACAGCCTTCCAGCATTAACAAGTCGTGTTAGAAATGTGGCCATCATACCTCAGGCAGAAAAGTCTGCCAACTGCTTCCCCCAACTGAAGTTACTTCATCTCAACAGTCCTGTGTGGAAACAGCAATCGATTTTAGTAACGTCTGCTAAAATCATCTTCCTCTCACAAACAGAAATCTTCTTCTCTTTTCTGTTTCAGAGTAAATAGTACATACCAGCACTATTTTAAAATAACAAACACTTGATTGAAGAATAAAACTACATTTAAACACCTAAAAACTCTTAGCCATCTCCGTGGAGATGTTGCCTGTGCAACGGCAAAGAGAATGACTGGGGTAGGCGGAGCCTAGGAGGGATCATATGACCAGCTTTGCTGGGCTCTTTGCCATTTCCTGTTGGGGAAGAGAATATCCCACAAGTAAGGATGACGCCGTGGACCGGACACACCAATGTTGGAGAAATCCATATTTCTTTTTTTCCAAGATAATCAATTATTTGGTTCATAATTGGATTCAATTCTTTAACTGTTACTCTGGGCTTCAAGATTGAGTTCTAAGACTAAAACTTTAAGCTTATATTAGTTTTCTGTTCTTACTAAGGAATGAAATCCTGAATTCTTCCCCAAGGGACATGTTTATAATTGGAAGTTTTTTTCTTCATTCAATTAAGCCTTTTTAAAAGTTCAAAGTCAGCTCCCCAAATTTGCTTGTAGGTGCAGTTCTTATTCCAGCTTGACTGGTAAGGGGCAGGTTAAGTCTTTTTTGAAATTTGTTTGGTTCTATTCGGTCCAAACTTCTTAGACTTTGGGTACAGAATGGGATTCAGAGTAAAACCGTCTGTGAGAAGTCTTTTTTCTCTGTCATATTCCAGCATTTCCAGTAAGACTAACACTTTCCTGAAGTGTGTTTCAGACCTATATGTTTTGGATACTGGTGAAGTGCGGCTGGTCACCCGTTGGGGCTCAAGCGCTGCTCAGACCTGGAGTTTTCTGGGGTATTTATTCCAGTTTCATTTTAGGAACTGGGTTTTGGGGTTTTATTCTAGACTATTCATTGTTCCAAAGATAGAAAATCTTTTTGAACTTTCATATAAGTGTACCATCTTTTAGAATGGTGTTTATATGGTCTATTCTGCCTCTTTAGTCAGTGATGGCATTATTTGTTTACAATAGATACAATAGATGCATATCTTCATTTTCTGTTTTCATTCAGATTATTTTTTTCTGAGATTCTCTTTTTTGACAAAGCATTACCAATTTGTTGCTTTTCCTTCTGGTCTAGCGACAGCTCTAAGAATCTTTTTAAGGTTCTCAGTGTTCCTTATTTGGACGGTATCGTGGTACTGGCTCAGTCTTTTCGTTCTGCGGAATCTCATACGATTCAACTTTGTTGTTTCTTCAAGACATGGTTAGAGGATCTTTTTATCAAAAGCTCCTTGATTCCTCTCACAAGGGTCACCTTTTTTAGGTTTCCAGATAGATTGTGTTTATTGGGTTCCGTTTGTCGGAACCTTCAATCTCTATTATTTCCTTCAAGTTGCTATATATGCATGGAAGTTTTAGGTTCCATGGCTGCTGCATTGGATTTGATTCCCTTTGCTCATTTCATAGGAAACCTTTCCAGTTTTTTATGCTGAATAATGGTGCAGGGATTCTAGGATATCACTTTTTATATCTTTGTATCCTAATGTTTAAATATCTTTGATTCGGTGGTTAAGAGCACCATCATTTAGTTCTAAAGGTCTCTTCGGTTCTTTCAACCTGGACCATGATCTTTACAGATGCGAGTCTTTTAGGTTGGGAGGCTGTCTGAGGATCTCTGTCAGCACAAGGGGTTTGGAAATCTAGGAGGCGAGATTACCATTTGATATTTTGAAATTCCGTGCATTCTCAGAGTTCTTCAGTTTGGTTTCTTTTTGAAGAAGAGACGTTTTTTTCAGACAGACAATGTCACAACTGTGGCGTATGTCAATCATCAGGGTGGGACTATCAGTCTTTAGGCTGTGACAGAAGTATCTCGGATATTTGCTTGCACTAAATCCAGCTCCTATCTAATTTCTGTGGTCTTTTTCCCCAGGTATAGACAATTGGGAAGCGGATTATCTCTGTTAATCAAGCTTTACATCCGGGAGAATGGTCTCTTTACCCAGATGTTTTTCAAATGTGAGGGCTTCCAGAAAGAGATCTGATGGCATCTCATCTAGACAAGGAACTTCCCAGGGGCCTATTCAGGTTCTGGGATCTTCAGGCGGAAGTAGTGTATGCATTAACACTTCCTTGGAATTATCAATCTGCCTATATTTTTTCATCTCTGGTTCTTCTTTTTTGAGTGATTTTCTAAATCATCAGAGTCCAATCTTTGGTGTGGCTGGTGGCTCCAGCATTGCCACACAGGTTTTGGTATATGGTTCTTGTTCGGATGTCCAGTTGCCAATCTTGGTTACTTCCATTAAGGCCAGACCTTATATCTTAACATTCGTTTTTTTCTTCAGGAATTCAAACTATTAATTTGATTTATGAAAATTTAACGCTTGGTACGTAGTCATAGAAGTTTCTCTGACTCAGTGATTTAATACTATGTTGCAGACTCGTAAATCTGTGTCTAGTAGGATTTATTATCGAGTTTGGAAGATTTACATCTCATGATGCTCTTCTTATGAATTCTCTTGGCATTCTTTTAGAATTCCTAGGATTTTACAGTTTCTTCATAAGGTTTTGTCTGCATGTTCCTTGAAAGAACAAATCTATGCTTTTCTGTGCTGTTTCACAGTAAGAATTGCTAAATCTTTCTGATATTCATTGTTTTGTTCAGGCTTTGGTTCGTATCAAGCCTGTCATTTAAGCCAATTTCTTCTCTTTGGAGTCTTATTTTGGTTCTGAAGGCTTTTCAGACTCTTCTATTTGAGCATATGCTTTCTTTGGACATTAATTACTGTCATGGAAAGTATTGTTCTTTTTAGACATCTCTTCAGCTAGAACAGTTTTTTGAATTATCTGTTCTTTCTTGTGAATCTCCTTTTTCTGATTTTTCATCAGGATAAGGTGGTTTTTGCTGTCCTCATTTCAATTTTTACCTAAAGTTGTGAATTCTAACAACATTAGTGGAGGAATTATTGTCCCTTCCTTGTGTCCTAATCCTAAGAATTCTTTGGTAAGATTCTTACATTCTTTGGATGTGGTAAGAGTTTTGTAATATTATGTTGAAGCTACTCAGTTTTCAGACAGACTTCTAGTCTATTTGTTATCTTTTCTGGTTTTAGGAAATGTCAGAAGGCTTCTGCCTTTTCTTTGCCATCTTGGTTAAGCTTTTGATTCTTCATGCTTATTTGGAGTCGGGTTAATCCCTGCCTCTGAGGATTACGACTCATTCTACTAGGTCAGTTTCTACTTCCTGGACTTTTAAGAATGAAGCTTCTGTTGATCAGATTTGCAAAGCAGCAACTTGGTCTTCTTTGCATACTTTTACTAAATTCTACCATTTTGATGTTTTCTCTTCTTCAGAAGCAGTTTTTGGTAGAAAAAGTACTTCAGGCAGCTGTTTCAGTTTGATTCTTCTGCTTATATTTCAGTTTTTTTCATTATAAAAATTTAAACTTTTGGTTTGGGTTGTGGATTAATTTTTTCAGCGGAATTGGCTTTCTTTATTTTATCCCTCCCTCTCTAGTGACTCTTGCATGGAAGTTCCACATCTTGGGTATCTGCTATCCCATACGTCACTAGCTCATGGACTCTTGCTAATTACATGAAAGAAAACATAATTTATGTAAGAACTTGCCTGATAAATTCATTTCTTTCATATTAGCAAGAGTCCATGAGGCCCACCCTTTTTGTGGTGGTTATAATTTTTTTGTATAAAGCACAAATATTCCAATTCCTTATTTTTTGATGCTTTTGCTCCTTTCTTATCACCCCACTTCTTGGCTATTCGTTAAACTGAATTGTGGGTGTGGTGAGGGGTGTATTTATAGGCATTTTAAGGTTTGGGAAACTTTGCCCCTCCTGGTAGGAATGTATATCCCATACGTCACTAGCTCATGGACTCTTGCTAATATGAAAGAAATGAATTTATCAGGTAAGTTCTTACATAAATTATGTTTTTTTTTGCTATATTGTATCCTTTTTAATAATTATATGGTCACTTTTATTCTCAGTTAATAAAATGTTTTATATTTTTTTCCTATGCATATGCACTAATATTCTGCAATAAAGACATCTCATTGTACCACTCTTTCACTTTTAAATGCTTGCCCCAATTTATTCTTTTTTGTTTCTTTTGCACTATATCACACAATAGCAGTAAGTGTGACACAGGTATAGCAGAATCCCTTTGGGCTTTTTCTCACATAGGTTTTTGTCATGCCATGCTGTAGCCCTGGTGAGGAAATCTCACTGCATGCCATACTGTAGCTGTAGCCCTGGTGAGAAAATCTCACTGCATGCCATACTGTAGCTGTAGCCCTGGTGAGAAAATCTCACTGCATGCCATACTGTAGCTGTAGCCCTGGTGAGAAAGTCTCCCTGCATGCCATACTGTAGCTGTAGCCCTGGTGAGAAAGTCTCCCTGCATGCCATACTGTAGCTGTAGCCCTGGTGAGGCAGTCTCCCTGCATGCCATACTGTAGCTGTACCCTGGTGAGGCAGTCTCCCTGCATGCCATACTGTAGCCCTGGTGAGGAAGTCTCCCTGCATGCCATACTGTAGCTGTAGCCCTGGTGAGGAAGTCTCCCTGCATGCCATACTGTACCTGTACCCCTGGTGAGGAAGTCTCCTTGCATGCCATACTGTAGCACCGGTGAGGAAGTCTCCTTGCATGCCAATCTGTAGCTGTACCCTGGTGAGGACGTCTCCCTGCAATGCCATACTGTAGCTGTAGCCCTGGTGAGGAAGTCTCCCTGCATGCCATACTGTAGCACCAGTGAGGAAGTCTCCCTGCATGCCATACTGTAGCTGTAGCCCTGGTGAGGAAGTCTCCGTGCATGCCATACTGTAGCTGTAGCCCTGGTGAGGAAGTCTCCCTGCAATGCCATACTGTACCCTGGTGAGGAAGTCTCCCTGCAATGCCATACTATACCCTGGTGAGGAAGTCTCCCTGCAATGCCATACTGTACCCTGGTGAGGAAGTCTCCCTGCAATGCCATACTGTACCCTGGTGAGGAAGTCTCCCTGCAATGCCATACTGTACCCTGGTGAGGAAGTCTCCCTGCATGCCATACTGTACCCTGGTGAGGAAGTCTCCCTGCATGCCATGCTGTAGCTGTACCCTGTTGAGGAAGTCTCCCTGAATGCCATACTGTAGCTGTAGCCTGGTGAGGACGTCTCCCTGCATGCCATACTGTACCCTGGTGAGGAAGACTCTGCTGCATGCCATACTGTACCCTGGTGAGGAAGTCTCCCTGCATGCCATACTGTAGCTGTATCCTGGTGAGGAAGTCTCCCTGCATGCCATACTGTAGCTGTACCCTGGTGAGGAAGTCTCCCTGCATGCCATGCTGTAGCCCTGGTGAGGAAGTCTCCCTGCATGCTATACTGTACCCTGGTAAGGAAGTCTCCCTGCATGCCATACTGTAGCTGTACCCTGGTGAGGAAGTCTCCCTGCATGCCATGCTGTAGCCCTGGTGAGGAAGTCTCCCTGCATGCCATACTGTACCCTGGTAAGGAAGTCTCCCTGCATGCCATACTGTAGCTGTAGCCCTGGTGAGGAAGTCTCCCTGCATGCCATACTGTAGCTGTAGCCCTGGTGAGGAAGTCTCCCTGCATGCCATACTGTAGCTGTAGCCTGGTGAGGAAGTCTTCCTGCATGCAATACTGTAGCTGTAGCCCTGGTGAGGAAGTCTCCCTGCATGCCATACTGTAGCTGTACCCTGGTGAGGAAGTCTCCCTGCATGCCATACTGTAGCTGTACCCCTGGTGAGGAAGTCTCCCTGCATGCCATACTGTAGCTGTACCCCTGGTGAGGAAGTCTCCCTGCATGCCATACTGTAGCCCTGGTGAGGAAGTCTCCCTGCATGCCATACTGTAGCTGTACCCCTGGTGAGGAAGTCTCCCTGCATGCCATACTGTAGCTGTAGCCCTGGTGAGGAAGTCTCCCTGCATGCCATACTGTAGCTGTAGCCCTGGTGAGGAAGTCTCCCTGCATGCCATACTGTAGCTGTAGCCCTGGTGAGGAAGTCTCCCTGCATGCCATACTGTAGCTGTAGCCCTGGTGAGGAAGTCTCCCTGCATGCCATACTGTAGCTGTAACCCTGGTGAGGAAGTCTCCCTGCATGCCATACTGTAGCTGTAGCCCTGGTGAGGAAGTCTCCCTGCATGCCATGCTGTAGCCCTGGTGAGGAAGTCTCCCTGCATGCCATACTGTAGCTGTAGCCCTGGTGAGGAAGTCTCCCTGCATGCCATACTGTAGCTGTAGCCCTGGTGAGGAAGTCTCCTTGCATGCCATACTGTAGCACCGGTGAGGAAGTCTCCCTGCATGCCATACTGTAGCTGTACCCTGGTGAGGACGTCTCCCTGCAATGCCATACTGTAGCTGTACCCTGGTGAGGAAGTCTCCCTGCAATGCCATACTGTAGCTGTACCCTGGTGAGGAAGTCTCCCTGCAATGCCATACTGTAGCTGTACCCTGGTGAGGAAGTCTCCCTGCAATGCCATACTGTACCCTGGTGAGGAAGTCTCCCTGCAATGCCATACTGTACCCTGGTGAGGAAGTCTCCCTGCAATGCCATACTGTACCCTGGTGAGGAAGTCTCCCTGCAATGCCATACTGTACCCTGGTGAGGAAGTCTCCCTGCAATGCCATACTGTACCCTGGTGAGGAAGTCTCCCTGCAATGCCATACTATACCCTGGTGAGGAAGTCTCCCTGCAATGCCATACTGTACCCTGGTGAGGAAGTCTCCCTGCAATGCCATACTGTACCCTGGTGAGGAAGTCTCCCTGCAATGCCATACTGTACCCTGGTGAGGAAGTCTCCCTGCAATGCCATACTGTACCCTGGTGAGGAAGTCTCCCTGCATGCCATACTGTACCCTGGTGAGGAAGTCTCCCTGCATGCCATGCTGTAGCTGTACCCTGTTGAGGAAGTCTCCCTGAATGCCATACTGTAGCTGTAGCCTGGTGAGGACGTCTCCCTGCATGCCATACTGTACCCTGGTGAGGAAGACTCTGCTGCATGCCATACTGTACCCTGGTGAGGAAGTCTCCCTGCATGCCATACTGTAGCTGTATCCTGGTGAGGAAGTCTCCCTGCATGCCATACTGTAGCTGTACCCTGGTGAGGAAGTCTCCCTGCATGCCATACTGTAGCACCGGTGAGGAAGTCTCCCTGCATGCCATACTGTAGCTGTACCCTGGTGAGGAAGTCTCCCTGCATGCCATACTGTAGCTGTACCCTGGTGAGGAAGTCTCACTGCATGCCATACTGTAGCTGTACCCTGGTGAGGAAGTCTCCCTGCATGCCATACTGTAGCTGTACCCTGGTGAGGCAGTCTCCCTGCAATGCCATACTGTAGCTGTACCCTGGTGAGGCAGTCTCCCTGCAATGCCATACTGTAGCTGTACCCTGGTGAGGAAGTCTCCCTGCAATGCCATACTGTACCCTGGTGAGGAAGTCTCCCTGCAATGCCATACTGTACCCTGGTGAGGAAGTCTCCCTGCAATGCCATACTGTACCCTGGTGAGGAAGTCTCCCTGCAATGCCATACTGTACCCTGGTGAGGAAGTCTCCCTGCAATGCCATACTGTACCCTGGTGAGGAAGTCTCCCTGCAATGCCATACTGTACCCTGGTGAGGAAGTCTCCCTGCAATGCCATACTGTACCCTGGTGAGGAAGTCTCCCTGCATGCCATACTGTACCCTGGTGAGGAAGTCTCCCTGCATGCCATGCTGTAGCTGTACCCTGTTGAGGAAGTCTCCCTGAATGCCATACTGTAGCTGTAGCCTGGTGAGGTCGTCTCCCTGCATGCCATACTGTACCCTGGTTAGGAAGACTCTGCTGCATGCCATACTGTACCCTGGTGAGGAAGTCTCCCTGCATGCCATACTGTAGCCCTGGTGAGGAAGTCTCCCTGCATGCCATACTGTAGCTGTAGCCCTGGTGAGGAAGTCTCCCTGCATGCCATACTGTACCTGTACCCCTGGTGAGGAAGTCTCCTTGCATGCCATACTGTAGCACCGGTGAGGAAGTCTCCTTGCATGCCATACTGTAGCTGTACCCTGGTGAGGACGTCTCCCTGCAATGCCATACTGTAGCTGTAGCCCTGGTGAGGAAGTCTCCCTGCATGCCATACTGTAGCACCGGTGAGGAAGTCTCCCTGCATGCCATACTGTAGCTGTAGCCCTGGTGAGGAAGTCTCCCTGCATGCCATGCTGTAGCCCTGGTGAGGAAGTCTCCCTGCATGCCATGCTGTAGCCCTGGTGAGGAAGTCTCCCTGCATGCCATGCTGTAGCCCTGGTGAGGAAGTCTCCCTGCATGCCATGCTGTAGCCCTGGTGAGGAAGTCTCCCTGCATGCCATACTGTAGCTGTACCCCTGGTGAGGAAGTCTCCCTGCATGCCATACTGTAGCTGTACCCCTGGTGAGGAAGTCTCCCTGCATGCCATACTGTAGCTGTACCCCTGGTGAGGAAGTCTCCCTGCATGCCATACTGTAGCTGTAGCCCTGGTGAGGAAGTCTCCCTGCATGCCATACTGTAGCTGTAGCCCTGGTGAGGAAGTCTCCCTGCATGCCATACTGTAGCTGTAGCCCTGGTGAGGAAGTCTCCCTGCATGCCATACTGTAGCTGTACCCCTGGTGAGGAAGTCTCCCTGCATGCCATACTGTAGCTGTAGCCCTGGTGAGGAAGTCTCCCTGCATGCCATACTGTAGCTGTAGCCCTGGTGAGGAAGTCTCCCTGCATGCCATACTGTAGCTGTAGCCCTGGTGAGGAAGTCTCCCTGCATGCCATGCTGTACCCTGGTGAGGAAGTCTCCCTGCAATGCCATACTGTACCCTGGTGAGGAAGTCTCCCTGCATGCCATACTGTACCCTGGTGAGGAAGTCTCCCTGCATGCCATGCTGTAGCTGTACCCTGTTGAGGAAGTCTCCCTGAATGCCATACTGTAGCTGTAGCCTGGTGAGGACGTCTCCCTGCATGCCATACTGTACCCTGGTGAGGAAGACTCTGCTGCATGCCATACTGTACCCTGGTGAGAAAGTCTCCCTCCATGCCATACTGTAGCTGTAGCCCTGGTGAGGACGTCTCCCTGCATGCCATACTGTAGCCCTGGTGAGGAAGTCTCCCTGCATGCCATACTGTAGCTGTAGCCCTGGTGAGGAAGTCTCCCTGCATGCCATACTGTACCTGTACCCCTGGTGAGGAAGTCTCCTTGCATGCCATACTGTAGCACCGGTGAGGAAGTCTCCTTGCATGCCATACTGTAGCTGTACCCTGGTGAGGACGTCTCCCTGCAATGCCATACTGTAGCTGTAGCCCTGGTGAGGAAGTTTCCCTGCATGCCATACTGTAGCACCGGTGAGGAAGTCTCCCTGCATGCCATACTGTAGCTGTAGCCCTGGTGAGGAAGTCTCCCTGCATGCCATGCTGTAGCCCTGGTGAGGAAGTCTCCCTGCATGCCATGCTGTAGCCCTGGTGAGGAAGTCTCCCTGCATGCCATGCTGTAGCCCTGGTGAGGAAGTCTCCCTGCATGCCATACTGTAGCCCTGGTGAGGAAGTCTCCCTGCATGCCATACTGTAGCTGTACCCCTGGTGAGGAAGTCTCCCTGCATGCCATACTGTAGCTGTACCCCTGGTGAGGAAGTCTCCCTGCATGCCATACTGTAGCTGTAGCCCTGGTGAGGAAGTCTCCCTGCATGCCATACTGTAGCTGTAGCCCTGGTGAGGAAGTCTCCCTGCATGCCATACTGTAGCTGTAGCCCTGGTGAGGAAGTCTCCCTGCATGCCATACTGTAGCTGTAGCCCTGGTGAGGAAGTCTCCCTGCATGCCATACTGTAGCTGTAGCCCTGGTGAGGAAGTCTCCCTGCATGCCATACTGTAGCTGTAGCCCTGGTGAGGAAGTCTCCCTGCATGCCATACTGTAGCTGTAGCCCTGGTGAGGAAGTCTCCCTGCATGCCATACTGTAGCTGTAGCCCTGGTGAGGAAGTCTCCCTGCATGCCATACTGTAGCTGTAACCCTGGTGAGGAAGTCTCCCTGCATGCCATACTGTAGCTGTAGCCCTGGTGAGGAAGTCTCCCTGCATGCCATACTGTAGCTGTAGCCCTGGTGAGGAAGTCTCCCTGCATGCCATACTGTAGCTGTAGCCCTGGTGAGGAAGTCTCCCTGCATGCCATACTGTAGCTGTAGCCCTGGTGAGGAAGTCTCCCTGCATGCCATACTGTAGCACCGGTGAGGAAGTCTCCCTGCATGCCATACTGTAGCTGTACCCTGGTGAGGACGTCTCCCTGCAATGCCATACTGTAGCTGTACCCTGGTGAGGAAGTCTCCCTGCAATGCCATACTGTAGCTGTACCCTGGTGAGGAAGTCTCCCTGCAATGCCATACTGTAGCTGTACCCTGGTGAGGAAGTCTCCCTGCAATGCCATACTGTACCCTGGTGAGGAAGTCTCCCTGCAATGCCATACTGTACCCTGGTGAGGAAGTCTCCCTGCAATGCCATACTGTACCCTGGTGAGGAAGTCTCCCTGCAATGCCATTCTGTTCCCTGGTGAGGAAGTCTCCCTGCAATGCCATACTGTACCCTGGTGAGGAAGTCTCCCTGCAATGCCATACTATACCCTGGTGAGGAAGTCTCCCTGCAATGCCATACTGTACCCTGGTGAGGAAGTCTCCCTGCAATGCCATACTGTACCCTGGTGAGGAAGTCTCCCTGCAATGCCATACTGTACCCTGGTGAGGAAGTCTCCCTGCAATGCCATACTGTACCCTGGTGAGGAAGTCTCCCTGCATGCCATACTGTACCCTGGTGAGGAAGTCTCCCTGCATGCCATGCTGTAGCTGTACCCTGTTGAGGAAGTCTCCCTGAATGCCATACTGTAGCTGTAGCCTGGTGAGGACGTCTCCCTGCATGCCATACTGTACCCTGGTGAGGAAGACTCTGCTGCATGCCATACTGTACCCTGGTGAGGAAGTCTCCCTGCATGCCATACTGTAGCTGTATCCTGGTGAGGAAGTCTCCCTGCATGCCATACTGTAGCTGTACCCTGGTGAGGAAGTCTCCCTGCATGCCATGCTGTAGCCCTGGTGAGGAAGTCTCCCTGCATGCCATACTGTACCCTGGTAAGGAAGTCTCCCTGCATGCCATACTGTAGCTGTACCCTGGTGAGGAAGTCTCCCTGCATGCCATGCTGTAGCCCTGGTGAGGAAGTCTCCCTGCATGCCATACTGTACCCTGGTAAGGAAGTCTCCCTGCATGCCATACTGTAGCTGTAGCCCTGGTGAGGAAGTCTCCCTGCATGCCATACTGTAGCTGTAGCCCTGGTGAGGAAGTCTCCCTGCATGCCATACTGTAGCTGTAGCCTGGTGAGGAAGTCTTCCTGCATGCAATACTGTAGCTGTAGCCCTGGTGAGGAAGTCTCCCTGCATGCCATACTGTAGCTGTAGCCCTGGTGAGGAAGTCTCCCTGCATGCCATACTGTAGCTGTAGCCTGGTGAGGAAGTCTTCCTGCATGCCATACTGTAGCTGTACCCTGGTGAGGAAGTCTCCCTGCATGCCATACTGTAGCTGTACCCTGGTGAGGAAGTCTCCCTGCATGCCATACTGTAGCTGTACCCTGGTGAGGAAGTCTCCCTGCATGCCATACTGTAGGTGTACCCTGGTGAGGAAGTCTCCCTGCATGCCATACTGTAGCTGTACCCTGGTGAGGAAGTCTCCCTGCATGCCATACTGTAGCACCGGTGAGGAAGTCTCCCTGCATGCCATACTGTAGCTGTACCCTGGTGAGGAAGTCTCCCTGCATGCCATACTGTAGCACCGGTGAGGAAGTCTCCCTGCATGCCATACTGTAGCTGTGGCCTGGTGAGGAAGCCTCCCTGCATGCCATACTGTAGCTGTAGCCTGGTGAGGAAGTCTTCCTGCATGCAACACTGTAGCTGTAGCCCTGGTGAGGAAGTCTCCCTGCATGCCATACTGTAGCTGTACCCTGGTGAGGAAGTCTCCCTGCATGCCATACTGTAGCTGTACCCTGGTGAGGAAGTCTCCCTGCATGCCATACTGTAGCTGTACCCTGGTGAGGCAGTCTCCCTGCAATGCCATACTGTAGCTGTACCCTGGTGAGGCAGTCTCCCTGCAATGCCATACTGTAGCTGTACCCTGGTGAGGAAGTCTCCCTGCATGCCATACTGTACCCTGGTAAGGAAGTCTCCCTGCATGCCATACTGTAGCTGTACCCTGGTGAGGAAGTCTCCCTGCATGCCATACTGTACCCTGGTAAGGAAGTCTCCCTGCATGCCATACTGTAGCTGTACCCTGGTGAGGAAGTCTCCCTGCAATGCCATACTGTAGCTGTACCCTGGTGAGGAAGTCTCCCTGCAATGCCATACTGTAGGTGTACCCTGGTGAGGAAGTCTTCCTGCATGCCATACTGTAGCTGTACCCTGGTGAGGAAGTCTCCCTGCATGCCATACTGTAGCTGTACCCTGGTGAGGAAGTCTCCCTGCATGCCATACTGTAGCTGTACCCTGGTGAGGAAGTCTCCCTGCATGCCATACTGTAGGTGTACCCTGGTGAGGAAGTCTCCCTGCATGCCATACTGTAGCTGTACCCTGGTGAGGAAGTCTCCCTGCATGCCATACTGTAGCACCGGTGAGGAAGTCTCCCTGCATGCCATACTGTAGCTGTACCCTGGTGAGGAAGTCTCCCTGCATGCCATACTGTAGCACCGGTGAAGAAGTCTCCCTGCATGCCATACTGTAGCTGTGGCCTGGTGAGGAAGCCTCCCTGCATGCCATACTGTAGCTGTAGCCCTGGTGAGGAAGTCTCCCTGCATGCCATACTGTAGCTGTAGCCTGGTGAGGAAGTCTTCCTGCATGCAACACTGTAGCTGTAGCCCTGGTGAGGAAGTCTCCCTGCATGCCATACTGTAGCTGTACCCTGGTGAGGAAGTCTCCCTGCATGCCATACTGTAGCTGTACCCTGGTGAGGAAGTCTCCCTGCATGCCATACTGTAGCTGTACCCTGGTGAGGCCGTCTCCCTGCAATGCCATACTGTAGCTGTACCCTGGTGAGGAAGTCTCCCTGCAATGCCATACTGTACCCTGGTGAGGAAGTCTCCCTGCAATGCCATACTGTACCCTGGTGAGGAAGTCTCCCTGCAATGCCATACTGTACCCTGGTGAGGAAGTCTCCCTGCAATGCCATACTGTACCCTGGTGAGGAAGTCTCCCTGCAATGCCATACTGTACCCTGGTGAGGAAGTCTCCCTGCAATGCCATACTGTACCCTGGTGAGGAAGTCTCCCTGCATGCCATACTGTAGGTGTACCCTGGTGAGGAAGTCTCCCTGCATGCCATACTGTAGCTGTACCCTGGTGAGGAAGTCTCCCTGCATGCCATACTGTAGCACCGGTGAGGAAGTCTCCCTGCATGCCATACTGTAGCTGTACCCTGGTGAGGAAGTCTCCCTGCATGCCATACTGTAGCTGTGGCCTGGTGAGGAAGCCTCCCTGCATGCCATACTGTAGCTGTAGCCCTGGTGAGGAAGTCTCCCTGCATGCCATACTGTAGCTGTAGCCTGGTGAGGAAGTCTTCCTGCATGCAACACTGTAGCTGTAGCCCTGGTGAGGAAGTCTTCCTGCATGCAACACTGTAGCTGTAGCCCTGGTGAGGAAGTCTCCCTGCATGCCATACTGTAGCTGTACCCTGGTGAGGAAGTCTCCCTGCATGCCATGCTGTAGCCCTGGTGAGGAAGTCTCCCTGCATGCCATACTGTACCCTGGTAAGGAAGTCTCCCTGCATGCCATACTGTAGCTGTACCCTGGTGAGGAAGTCTCCCTGCATGCCATGCTGTTGCCCTGGTGAGGAAGTCTCCCTGCATGCCATACTGTACCCTGGTAAGGAAGTCTCCCTGCATGCCATGCTGTTGCCCTGGTGAGGAAGTCTCCCTGCATGCCATACTGTACCCTGGTAAGGAAGTCTCCCTGCATGCCATACTGTAGCTGTACCCTGGTGAGGAAGTCTCCCTGCATGCCATACTGTAGCTGTAGCCCTGGTGAGGAAGTCTCCCTGCATGCCATACTGTAGCTGTAGCCTGGTGAGGAAGTCTTCCTGCATGCAATACTGTAGCTGTAGCCCTGGTGAGGAAGTCTCCCTGCATGCCATACTGTAGCTGTACCCTGGTGAGGAAGTCTCCCTGCATGCCATACTGTAGGTGTACCCTGGTGAGGAAGTCTCCCTGCATGCCATACTGTAGCTGTACCCTGGTGAGGAAGTCTCCCTGCATGCCATACTGTAGCTGTACCCTGGTGAGGAAGTCTCCCTGCATGCCATACTGTTGCACCGGTGAGGAAGTCTCCCTGCATGCCATACTGTAGCTGTACCCTGGTGAGGAAGTCTCCCTGCATGCCATACTGTAGCACCGGTGAGGAAGTCTCCCTGCATGCCATACTGTAGCTGTGGCCTGGTGAGGAAGCCTCCCTGCATGCCATACTGTAGCTGTAGCCCTGGTGAGGAAGTCTCCCTGCATGCCATACTGTAGCTGTAGCCTGGTGAGGAAGTCTTCCTGCATGCAACACTGTAGCTGTAGCCCTGGTGAGGAAGTCTCCCTGCATGCCATACTGTAGCTGTACCCTGGTGAGGAAGTCTCCCTGCATGCCATACTGTAGCTGTACCCTTGTGAGGAAGCCTCCCTGCATGCCATACTGTAGCTGTACCCTGGTGAGGCAGTCTCCCTGCAATGCCATACTGTAGCTGTACCCTGGTGAGGCAGTCTCCCTGCAATGCCATACTGTAGCTGTACCCTGGTGAGGAAGTCTCCCTGCAATGCCATACTGTACCCTGGTGAGGAAGTCTCCCTGCAATGCCATACTGTACCCTGGTGAGGAAGTCTCCCTGCAATGCCATACTGTACCCTGGTGAGGAAGTCTCCCTGCAATGCCATACTGTACCCTGGTGAGGAAGTCTCCCTGCAATGCCATACTATACCCTGGTGAGGAAGTCTCCCTGCAATGCCATACTGTACCCTGGTGAGGAAGTCTCCCTGCAATGCCATACTGTACCCTGGTGAGGAAGTCTCCCTGCAATGCCATACTGTACCCTGGTGAGGAAGTCTCCCTGCAATGCCATACTGTACCCTGGTGAGGAAGTCTCCCTGCAATGCCATACTGTACCCTGGTGAGGAAGTCTCCCTGCATGCCATACTGTACCCTGGTGAGGAAGTCTCCCTGCATGCCATACTGTACCCTGGTGAGGAAGTCTCCCTGCATGCCATGCTGTAGCTGTACCCTGTTGAGGAAGTCTCCCTGAATGCCATACTGTAGCTGTAGCCTGGTGAGGACGTCTCTCTGCATGCCTTACTGTACCCTGGTGAGGAAGACTCTGCTGCATGCCATACTGTACCCTGGTGAGGAAGTCTCCCTGCATGCCATACTGTAGCTGTATCCTGGTAAGGAAGTCTCCCTGCATGCCATACTGTAGCTGTACCCTGGTGAGGAAGTCTCCCTGCAATGCCATACTGTACCCTGGTGAGGAAGTCTCCCTGCAATGCCATACTGTACCCTGGTGAGGAAGTCTCCCTGCAATGCCATACTGTACCCTGGTGAGGAAGTCTCCCTGCAATGCCATACTGTACCCTGGTGAGGAAGTCTCCCTGCAATGCCATACTGTACCCTGGTGAGGAAGTCTCCCTGCAATGCCATACTGTACCCTGGTGAGGAAGTCTCCCTGCATGCCATACTGTAGGTGTACCCTGGTGAGGAAGTCTCCCTGCATGCCATACTGTAGCTGTACCCTGGTGAGGAAGTCTCCCTGCATGCCATACTGTAGCACCGGTGAGGAAGTCTCCCTGCATGCCATACTGTAGCTGTACCCTGGTGAGGAAGTCTCCCTGCATGCCATACTGTAGCACCGGTGAGGAAGTCTCCCTGCATGCCATACTGTAGCTGTGGCCTGGTGAGGAAGCCTCCCTGCATGCCATACTGTAGCTGTAGCCCTGGTGAGGAAGTCTCCCTGCATGCCATACTGTAGCTGTAGCCTGGTGAGGAAGTCTTCCTGCATGCAACACTGTAGCTGTAGCCCTGGTGAGGAAGTCTTCCTGCATGCAACACTGTAGCTGTAGCCCTGGTGAGGAAGTCTCCCTGCATGCCATACTGTAGCTGTACCCTGGTGAGGAAGTCTCCCTGCATGCCATGCTGTAGCCCTGGTGAGGAAGTCTCCCTGCATGCCATACTGTACCCTGGTAAGGAAGTCTCCCTGCATGCCATACTGTAGCTGTACCCTGGTGAGGAAGTCTCCCTGCATGCCATGCTGTTGCCCTGGTGAGGAAGTCTCCCTGCATGCCATACTGTACCCTGGTAAGGAAGCCTCCCTGCATGCCATGCTGTTGCCCTGGTGAGGAAGTCTCCCTGCATGCCATACTGTACCCTGGTAAGGAAGTCTCCCTGCATGCCATACTGTAGCTGTACCCTGGTGAGGAAGTCTCCCTGCATGCCATACTGTAGCTGTAGCCCTGGTGAGGAAGTCTCCCTGCATGCCATACTGTAGCTGTAGCCTGGTGAGGAAGTCTTCCTGCATGCAATACTGTAGCTGTAGCCCTGGTGAGGAAGTCTCCCTGCATGCCATACTGTAGCTGTACCCTGGTGAGGAAGTCTCCCTGCATGCCATACTGTAGGTGTACCCTGGTGAGGAAGTCTCCCTGCATGCCATACTGTAGCTGTACCCTGGTGAGGAAGTCTCCCTGCATGCCATACTGTAGCTGTACCCTGGTGAGGAAGTCTCCCTGCATGCCATACTGTTGCACCGGTGAGGAAGTCTCCCTGCATGCCATACTGTAGCTGTACCCTGGTGAGGAAGTCTCCCTGCATGCCATACTGTAGCACCGGTGAGGAAGTCTCCCTGCATGCCATACTGTAGCTGTGGCCTGGTGAGGAAGCCTCCCTGCATGCCATACTGTAGCTGTAGCCCTGGTGAGGAAGTCTCCCTGCATGCCATACTGTAGCTGTAGCCTGGTGAGGAAGTCTTCCTGTATGCAACACTGTAGCTGTAGCCCTGGTGAGGAAGTCTCCCTGCATGCCATACTGTAGCTGTACCCTGGTGAGGAAGTCTCCCTGCATGCCATACTGTAGCTGTACCCTTGTGAGGAAGCCTCCCTGCATGCCATACTGTAGCTGTACCCTGGTGAGGCAGTCTCCCTGCAATGCCATACTGTAGCTGTACCCTGGTGAGGCAGTCTCCCTGCAATGCCATACTGTAGCTGTACCCTGGTGAGGAAGTCTCCCTGCAATGCCATACTGTACCCTGGTGAGGAAGTCTCCCTGCAATGCCATACTGTACCCTGGTGAGGAAGTCTCCCTGCAATGCCATACTGTACCCTGGTGAGGAAGTCTCCCTGCAATGCCATACTGTACCCTGGTGAGGAAGTCTCCCTGCAATGCCATACTGTACCCTGGTGAGGAAGTCTCCCTGCATGCCATACTGTAGGTGTACCCTGGTGAGGAAGTCTCCCTGCATGCCATACTGTAGCTGTACCCTGGTGAGGAAGTCTCCCTGCAATGCCATACTGTAGCTGTACCCTGGTGAGGAAGTCTCCCTGCAATGCCATACTGTACCCTGGTGAGGAAGTCTCCCTGCAATGCCATACTGTACCCTGGTGAGGAAGTCTCCCTGCAATGCCATACTGTACCCTGGTGAGGAAGTCTCCCTGCAATGCCATACTATACCCTGGTGAGGAAGTCTCCCTGCAATGCCATACTGTACCCTGGTGAGGAAGTCTCCCTGCAATGCCATACTGTACCCTGGTGAGGAAGTCTCCCTGCAATGCCATACTGTACCCTGGTGAGGAAGTCTCCCTGCAATGCCATACTGTACCCTGGTGAGGAAGTCTCCCTGCAATGCCATACTGTACCCTGGTGAGGAAGTCTCCCTGCATGCCATACTGTACCCTGGTGAGGAAGTCTCCCTGCATGCCATACTGTACCCTGGTGAGGAAGTCTCCCTGCATGCCATGCTGTAGCTGTACCCTGTTGAGGAAGTCTCCCTGAATGCCATACTGTAGCTGTAGCCTGGTGAGGACGTCTCTCTGCATGCCATACTGTACCCTGGTGAGGAAGACTCTGCTGCATGCCATACTGTACCCTGGTGAGGAAGTCTCCCTGCATGCCATACTGTAGCTGTATCCTGGTAAGGAAGTCTCCCTGCATGCCATACTGTAGCTGTACCCTGGTGAGGAAGTCTCCCTGCAATGCCATACTGTACCCTGGTGAGGAAGTCTCCCTGCAATGCCATACTGTACCCTGGTGAGGAAGTCTCCCTGCAATGCCATACTGTACCCTGGTGAGGAAGTCTCCCTGCAATGCCATACTGTACCCTGGTGAGGAAGTCTCCCTGCAATGCCATACTGTACCCTGGTGAGGAAGTCTCCCTGCAATGCCATACTGTACCCTGGTGAGGAAGTCTCCCTGCAATGCCATACTGTACCCTGGTGAGGAAGTCTCCCTGCAATGCCATACTGTACCCTGGTGAGGAAGTCTCCCTGCATGCCATACTGTAGCTGTACCCTGGTGAGGAAGTCTCCCTGCATGCCATACTGTAGCTGTACCCTGGTGAGGAAGTCTCCCTGCATGCCATACTGTAGCACCGGTGAGGAAGTCTCCCTGCATGCCATACTGTAGCTGTACCCTGGTGAGGAAGTCTCCCTGCATGCCATACTGTAGCACCGGTGAGGAAGTCTCCCTGCATGCCATACTGTAGCTGTGGCCTGGTGAGGAAGCCTCCCTGCATGCCATACTGTAGCTGTAGCCCTGGTGAGGAAGTCTCCCTGCATGCCATACTGTAGCTGTAGCCTGGTGAGGAAGTCTTCCTGCATGCAACACTGTAGCTGTAGCCCTGGTGAGGAAGTCTCCCTGCATGCCATACTGTAGCTGTACCCTGGTGAGGAAGTCTCCCTGCATGCCATGCTGTAGCCCTGGTGAGGAAGTCTCCCTGCATGCCATACTGTACCCTGGTAAGGAAGTCTCCCTGCATGCCATACTGTAGCTGTACCCTGGTGAGGAAGTCTCCCTGCATGCCATGCTGTTGCCCTGGTGAGGAAGTCTCCCTGCATGCCATACTGTACCCTGGTAAGGAAGTCTCCCTGCATGCCATGCTGTTGCCCTTGTGAGGAAGTCTCCCTGCATGCCATACTGTACCCTGGTAAGGAAGTCTCCCTGCATGCCATACTGTAGCTGTACCCTGGTGAGGAAGTCTCCCTGCATGCCATACTGTAGCTGTAGCCCTGGTGAGGAAGTCTCCCTGCATGCCATACTGTAGCTGTAGCCTGGTGAGGAAGTCTTCCTGCATGCAATACTGTAGCTGTAGCCCTGGTGAGGAAGTCTCCCTGCATGCCATACTGTAGCTGTACCCTGGTGAGGAAGTCTCCCTGCATGCCATACTGTAGGTGTACCCTGGTGAGGAAGTCTCCCTGCATGCCATACTGTAGCTGTACCCTGGTGAGGAAGTCTCCCTGCATGCCATACTGTAGCTGTACCCTGGTGAGGAAGTCTCCCTGCATGCCATACTGTTGCACCGGTGAGGAAGTCTCCCTGCATGCCATACTGTAGCTGTACCCTGGTGAGGAAGTCTCCCTGCATGCCATACTGTAGCACCGGTGAGGAAGTCTCCCTGCATGCCATACTGTAGCTGTGGCCTGGTGAGGAAGCCTCCCTGCATGCCATACTGTAGCTGTAGCCCTGGTGAGGAAGTCTCCCTGCATGCCATACTGTAGCTGTAGCCTGGTGAGGAAGTCTTCCTGCATGCAACACTGTAGCTGTAGCCCTGGTGAGGAAGTCTCCCTGCATGCCATACTGTAGCTGTACCCTGGTGAGGAAGTCTCCCTGCATGCCATATTGTAGCTGTACCCTTGTGAGGAAGAATCCCTGCATGCCATACTGTAGCTGTACCCTGGTGAGGCAGTCTCCCTGCAATGCCATACTGTAGCTGTACCCTGGTGAGGCAGTCTCCCTGCAATGCCATACTGTAGCTGTACCCTGGTGAGGAAGTCTCCCTGCAATGCCATACTGTACCCTGGTGAGGAAGTCTCCCTGCAATGCCATACTGTACCCTGGTGAGGAAGTCTCCCTGCAATGCCATACTGTACCCTGGTGAGGAAGTCTCCCTGCAATGCCATACTGTACCCTGGTGAGGAAGTCTCCCTGCAATGCCATACTGTACCCTGGTGAGGAAGTCTCCCTGCAATGCCATACTGTACCCTGGTGAGGAAGTCTCCCTGCATGCCATACTGTAGGTGTACCCTGGTGAGGAAGTCTCCCTGCATGCCATACTGTAGCTGTACCCTGGTGAGGAAGTCTCCCTGCATGCCATACTGTAGCACCGGTGAGGAATTCTCCCTGCATGCCATACTGTAGCTGTACCCTGGTGAGGAAGTCTCCCTGCATGCCATACTGTAGCACCGGTGAGGAAGTCTCCCTGCATGCCATACTGTAGCTGTGGCCTGGTGAGGAAGCCTCCCTGCATGCCATACTGTAGCTGTAGCCCTGGTGAGGAAGTCTCCCTGCATGCCATACTGTAGCTGTAGCCTGGTGAGGAAGTCTTCCTGCATGCAACACTGTAGCTGTAGCCCTGGTGAGGAAGTCTCCCTGCATGCCATACTGTAGCTGTACCCTGGTGAGGAAGTCTCCCTGCATGCCATGCTGTAGCCCTGGTGAGGAAGTCTCCCTGCATGCCATACTGTACCCTGGTAAGGAAGTCTCCCTGCATGCCATACTGTAGCTGTACCCTGGTGAGGAAGTCTCCCTGCATGCCATGCTGTTGCCCTGGTGAGGAAGTCTCCCTGCATGCCATACTGTACCCTGGTAAGGAAGTCTCCCTGCATGCCATACTGTAGCTGTACCCTGGTGAGGAAGTCTCCCTGCATGCCATACTGTAGCTGTAGCCCTGGTGAGGAAGTCTCCCTGCATGCCATACTGTAGCTGTAGCCTGGTGAGGAAGTCTTCCTGCATGCAATACTGTAGCTGTAGCCCTGGTGAGGAAGTCTCCCTGCATGCCATACTGTAGCTGTACCCTGGTGAGGAAGTCTCCCTGCATGCCATACTGTAGCTGTACCCTGGTGAGGAAGTCTCCCTGCATGCCATACTGTAGCTGTACCCTGGTGAGGAAGTCTCCCTGCATGCCATACTGTAGCTGTACCCTGGTGAGGAAGTCTCCCTGCATGCCATACTGTAGCTGTACCCTGGTGAGGAAGTCTCCCTGCATGCCATACTGTAGCTGTACCCTGGTGAGGAAGTCTCCCTGCATGCCATACTGTAGCACCGGTGAGGAAGTCTCCCTGCATGCCATACTGTAGCTGTACCCTGGTGAGGAAGTCTCCCTGCATGCCATACTGTAGCACCGGTGAGGAAGTCTCCCTGCATGCCATACTGTAGCTGTGGCCTGGTGAGGAAGCCTCCCTGCATGCCATACTGTAGCTGTAGCCCTGGTGAGGAAGTCTCCCTGCATGCCATACTGTAGCTGTAGCCTGGTGAGGAAGTCTTCCTGCATGCAACACTGTAGCTGTAGCCCTGGTGAGGAAGTCTCCCTGCATGCCATACTGTAGCTGTACCCTGGTGAGGAAGTCTCCCTGCATGCCATACTGTAGCTGTACCCTGGTGAGGAAGTCTCCCTGCATGCCATACTGTAGCTGTACCCTGGTGAGGAAGTCTCCCTGCAATGCCATACTGTAGCTGTACCCTGGTGAGGAAGTCTCCCTGCATGCCATACTGTAGCTGTAGCCCTGGTGAGGCAGTCTCCCTGCAATGCCATACTGTAGCTGTACCCTGGTGAGGAAGTCTCCCTGCAATGCCATACTGTACCCTGGTGAGGAAGTCTCCCTGCAATGCCATACTGTACCCTGGTGAGGAAGTCTCCCTGCAATGCCATACTGTACCCTGGTGAGGAAGTCTCCCTGCAATGCCATACTGTACCCTGGTGAGGAAGTCTCCCTGCAATGCCATACTGTACCCTGGTGAGGAAGTCTCCCTGCAATGCCATACTGTACCCTGGTGAGGAAGTCTCCCTGCAATGCCATACTATACCCTGGTGAGGAAGTCTCCCTGCAATGCCATACTGTACCCTGGTGAGGAAGTCTCCCTGCAATGCCATACTGTACCCTGGTGAGGAAGTCTCCCTGCAATGCCATACTGTACCCTGGTGAGGAAGTCTCCCTGCAATGCCATACTGTACCCTGGTGAGGAAGTCTCCCTGCATGCCATACTGTACCCTGGTGAGGAAGTCTCCCTGCATGCCATACTGTACCCTGGTGAGGAAGTCTCCCTGCATGCCATGCTGTAGCTGTACCCTGTTGAGGAAGTCTCCCTGAATGCCATACTGTAGCTGTAGCCTGGTGAGGACGTCTCTCTGCATGCCATACTGTACCCTGGTGAGGAAGACTCTGCTGCATGCCATACTGTACCCTGGTGAGGAAGTCTCCCTGCATGCCATACTGTAGCTGTATCCTGGTAAGGAAGTCTCCCTGCATGCCATACTGTAGCTGTACCCTGGTGAGGAAGTCTCCCTGCATGCCATGCTGTAGCCCTGGTGAGGAAGTCTCCCTGCATGCCATACTGTACCCTGGTAAGGAAGTCTCCCTGCATGCCATACTGTAGCTGTACCCTGGTGAGGAAGTCTCCCTGCATGCCATACTGTAGCACCGGTGAGGAAGTCTCCCTGCATGCCATACTGTAGCTGTACCCTGGTGAGGAAGTCTCCCTGCATGCCATACTGTAGCACCGGTGAGGAAGTCTCCCTGCATGCCATACTGTAGCTGTGGCCTGGTGAGGAAGCCTCCCTGCATGCCATACTGTAGCTGTAGCCCTGGTGAGGAAGTCTCCCTGCATGCCATACTGTAGCTGTACACACTCCAAAAAGAGTAGCAGCAAACAATTGTGTTTATTGGGTACAACACAGCATTAACAGCAACGTTTCGGTATTGCTACCTTATTCATGCTAAACATCATACTGCAATGATTCTATTTAAACCTAAACACCACTAGGTGGCGCTGCAGGTTCAACTTCCTATTAACTCTTTACATCAAAAATATTTTATACATCAAAAAACATTAAAAAACTCTATAATATATTAATTATAATTAAATTACAAAAACAAATATTTATAGAATCATGTTATTTTCTCAAATACAGATTAATTTATGAAAAAATACAAAATTAATTCATAAAAAATTATTATAGAAAGACAGACATATCCAGATCTTTATTTAACCCATTTGGTTCCATAGTGCCTAATTTCCAAATCCAGAAACTTTCTCTCTGTTTAAGGAGAAGTTCTCTATTCCCTAACCTTCTTGGTATTTCTATTTTCTCAATAATTTGAAAGCGCAATTGCCCAATTGAATGGCCCATTTCTACAAAATGTTGTGCTACTGGCGCTTTAAAATTCTTAATTCGAATAGAGCTTTTATGTTCAATTATCCTATCTTTGATAGTTCTGGTCGTCTCTCCGACGTAGCCACGCCCACAGGGGCATTTAATTAAATAAACCACATAAGTGGTTAAGCAAGTATGAAAGCCATTAATTTTAAACTTTTTTCCAGTAGTTGGATGCACAAATGTGGGCCCTTTAATCATGTTGTTACAACAAGAGCATCCCAAACAGGGATAACTCCCTTCATTCTTACTTTTAATGAATTTTTGTGTTGACTTAATATTTGTCCCTATATCTGCTCTAACTAATTGTTGTTTCAAATTAAAACTCTGTTTATACGCTGGCATGGGTAAGTTCTTAAATTCTTTAATTTGGGGGTTACATTCAGAGAGTATAGACCAATGTTTTCTCAGGATATATTGGATTTGGTTAGACTGGGAATTAAATACAGATACAAATATGAGGCGATCCTCTTTATTATTTTCCTTCTGTTTAGTTTTAAGTAAACCTTCTCTAGGAACAGAAAGTGCATGATTAATTTCGGCTTCTAATATATCTGATGGGTATCCTCTTTTAGAAAATCTGTCTGCCATTTCTATCATTCTTTTTCTTACTAGATTTTCATCAGTAATAATTCTACGGGCTCGTAAGAACTGACTACGGGGAAGAGCCTTCAGGAGGGATCCAGGATGGGCACTATCAAAGTGCAATAAACTATTCCTGTCTGTTTCTTTTCTAAATAAGTCAACCTTCAACTCTCTTCCTTCCTTAATAATCCTAGTGTCAAGAAAAGCAATATTACTCTCACTCCAAGTTAGCTTAAATTTTATGTGGCCAGATGCTCCATTTATATCCTCCACAAATTTAAGTAGGGATCCAACGTCGCCCCACCATATCCCAAAGATATCATCGATATAGCTTTGATGTAAAGAGTTAATAGGAAGTTGAACCTGCAGCGCCACCTAGTGGTGTTTAGGTTTAAATAGAATCATTGCAGTATGATGTTTAGCATGAATAAGGTAGCAATACCGAAACGTTGCTGTTAATGCTGTGTTGTACCCAATAAACACAATTGTTTGCTGCTACTCTTTTTGGAGTGTGTTTGGATATTACTTTAGAGACTAGAGTGGGTCTCTTGAGTGGCTGGCACAGGGACCGTTGTGTGCTGAGTCAATTGACTTTGTATTTTGGATACTGTATCCACTCGACTCGTGCACCTAGGTCCTGATAAGGAATTTACCTGTGATTTTGGAACATGGATACTACACAACAAGAGTTAAAGACTTTCTCATATACAGATGTAGAAGCAGCTCGCATTACAACTTTGACTAAAGGATCAAGAGATTTCCTAAAAACAGCACCTTCTGAATCGATTGCAAAGGATTTCGAAAGATTACAGAAAAAAAGAGTAGCCTATGATTTGCATGCCGCCACCCTTGCGGAATATCACAGGGTGAAAAGAATCCCTAGAGGGCTCAGAATGAGCACACGTCCAACTCTAATGAAAGAGAATACAACCTACTGCGAGAGATTTGAACATATCTTAAACAAGTGCTCTATGGATTTGATGGTCCTTACTGTCGACTGCCTGAATGCAGAGATTGCAGAGCAGGATGAGAAATTGGCATCTATGGAGGCTGAAATCAAGAGCGGACTATCTCTTAATGAAGCAACGAAACTACTAAAAGAGGTGAACTCTAAAATTGAAGACCTGAAAAAGGTAATAGAAGAACGAAAAAGATCAAAGTTTTCAAGAGATGAGAACGATTACCTTCAAAATAGGGTTTACCGTTGGAAGTATGATCCGGAAGGAGTAAGCAGAAGACAAGCTTCCGGTTTCCAAAGGCGTAGGAATCGTTACCCCATGAAGAGTGGAAGTAGTACCGGATCCTCCGATACGTCACCGGGGGACTCCGAATCCGACATCGGCGTGGCGGCCGGAAACACCGCCGATCAGAAAAAAGAGAAAGAAAAGAAAAAGCAATTGAGACCGAGAAGGGGCAAGTAAATGCCGGACCGGGTAAGGTCTTAAAGGTAGCTGCTAATTTGTTTGCTAGTGATAAAGAAGTAGAAGATACAGTGATTAATATTTCCAAGGCTGAACTTTCGCAAGATGAACTGTGCACTCTTAATAAAGGACTGTCCTTCTGTCCCAGAAGAGATTGTGACTTTTTCCAACTTAGCAAAGATTTATTTAAGTTCTACCGTAATTTAAGGTTAAAAGGGTTTATGTGTAATCTGCAACAAAGTACTAAATTAGAATCTGAACAGTCTGTATTTAATCTACCTAAGCTTGGTTTAAAAAATAAAAGCACTTTTTTACCACCACAAAACAACCATAGCATAGAGACATACATTAATCTTGTAGAACATGATATAGCTAAATTACAAGCTGACACTGACAAAAAGAAACATAATGAAAGGTGTAGTCCTGTATCTAATAAATTTGGTTACACTAAAAAACAAAAAAGTAACTTTAATGCAAAGAATGTAGCTGCTTTAAAAACTTTAAAAGCGAGGGATGACATTATTTTGAAGCGTGCTGATAAGGGCGGGGCGATTATTGCCCTAGATAAGAATTACTATGTGGAAGAAATTAAACAACAATTAAGTAAGTCCGATGTGTACAAGAAATTGCCAAATAACCCTGTATTCCTGATTCAGAATGAGTTGAAAAAAATATGTCAGAGAGCATTGAACTATGGTCTAATTGGTAAAGATTTGTTAAAATTTCTATATATAGAGCACCCTTGCACTCCTGTGCTCTATACACTTCCAAAAGTGCATAAAAATTTACTTGAACCCCCAGGCCGCCCAATTGTGGCTAGTAATCAGTCTATCTTGACCAATGTGTCTATCTTTCTAGACCGTATTCTTAGACCATTTGTTGAAATATCCAATTCTTTTTTGAAAGACACAAGTGACTTTTTAAGAAAGATAGACACCTTGGTTTTTGAATCTGACAAGTTTATTTTATATAGTTTAGATGTAGAAAGTTTATATACATCAATTACTCACGAGAGCGGTATGGGTGCAGTTAAGATGGTGTTAGATATGGATAAAAACTATTCTAAAGCCCAGGTTCACTTTCTCCTTCAGCTATTAGAATTAATTCTTTATTGTAATTACTTTTTATTTGGAGATGAATTTTTTCTTCAGATACAAGGGACTGCAATGGGGTCCAACGTCGCCCCGAATTACGCTAACATTTTTATGAATGTATTCGAAGAAAAGTTTGTTTTTTCCAATCCTGGATTTCATCGGTATGGCGCCTGCTGGTGGCGCTATATCGATGATATCTTTGGGATATGGTGGGGCGACGTTGGATCCCTACTTAAATTTGTGGAGGATATAAATGGAGCATCTGGCCACATAAAATTTAAGCTAACTTGGAGTGAGAGTAATATTGCTTTTCTTGACACTAGGATTATTAAGGAAGGAAGAGAGTTGAAGGTTGACTTATTTAGAAAAGAAACAGACAGGAATAGTTTATTGCACTTTGATAGTGCCCATCCTGGATCCCTCCTGAAGGCTCTTCCCCGTAGTCAGTTCTTACGAGCCCGTAGAATTATTACTGATGAAAATCTAGTAAGAAAAAGAATGATAGAAATGGCAGACAGATTTTCTAAAAGAGGATACCCATCAGATATATTAGAAGCCGAAATTAATCATGCACTTTCTGTTCCTAGAGAAGGTTTACTTAAAACTAAACAGAAGGAAAATAATAAAGAGGATCGCCTCATATTTGTATCTGTATTTAATTCCCAGTCTAACCAAATCCAATATATCCTGAGAAAACATTGGTCTATACTCTCTGAATGTAACCCCCAAATTAAAGAATTTAAGAACTTACCCATGCCAGCGTATAAACAGAGTTTTAATTTGAAACAACAATTAGTTAGAGCAGATATAGGGACAAATATTAAGTCAACACAAAAATTCATTAAAAGTAAGAATGAAGGGAGTTATCCCTGTTTGGGATGCTCTTGTTGTAACAACATGATTAAAGGGCCCACATTTGTGCATCCAACTACTGGAAAAAAGTTTAAAATTAATGGCTTTCATACTTGCTTAACCACTTATGTGGTTTATTTAATTAAATGCCCCTGTGGGCGTGGCTACGTCGGAGAGACGACCAGAACTATCAAAGATAGGATAATTGAACATAAAAGCTCTATTCGAATTAAGAATTTTAAAGCGCCAGTAGCACAACATTTTGTAGAAATGGGCCATTCAATTGGGCAATTGCGCTTTCAAATTATTGAGAAAATAGAAATACCAAGAAGGTTAGGGAATAGAGAACTTCTCCTTAAACAGAGAGAAAGTTTCTGGATTTGGAAATTAGGCACTATGGAACCAAATGGGTTAAATAAAGATCTGGATATGTCTGTCTTTCTATAATAATTTTTTATGAATTAATTTTGTATTTTTTCATAAATTAATCTGTATTTGAGAAAATAACATGATTCTATAAATATTTGTTTTTGTAATTTAATTATAATTAATATATTATAGAGTTTTTTAATGTTTTTTGATGTATAAAATATTTTTGATGTAAAGAGTTAATAGGAAGTTGAACCTGCAGCGCCACCTAGTGGTGTTTAGGTTTAAATAGAATCATTGCAGTATGATGTTTAGCATGAAGGTAGCAATACCGAAACGTTGCTGTTAATGCTGTGTTGTACCCAATAAACACAATTGTTTGCTGCTACTCTTTTTGGAGTGTGTTTGGATATTACTTTAGAGACTAGAGTGGGTCTCTTGAGTGGCTGGCACAGGGACCGTTGTGTGCTGAGTCAATTGACTTTGTATTTTGGATACTGTAGCTGTAGCCTGGTGAGGAAGTCTTCCTGCATGCAACACTGTAGCTGTAGCCCTGGTGAGGAAGTCTCCCTGCATGCCATACTGTAGCTGTACCCTGGTGAGGAAGTCTCCCTGCATGCCATGCTGTAGCCCTGGTGAGGAAGTCTCCCTGCATGCCATACTGTACCCTGGTAAGGAAGTCTCCCTGCATGCCATACTGTAGCTGTACCCTGGTGAGGAAGTCTCCCTGCATGCCATGCTGTAGCCCTGGTGAGGAAGTCTCCCTGCATGCCATACTGTACCCTGGTAAGGAAGTCTCCCTGCATGCCATACTGTAGCTGTAGCCCTGGTGAGGAAGTCTCCCTGCATGCCATACTGTAGCTGTAGCCCTGGTGAGGAAGTCTCCCTGCATGCCATACTGTAGCTGTACCCTGGTGAGGAAGTCTCCCTGCATGCCATACTGTAGGTGTACCCTGGTGAGGAAGTCTCCCTGCATGCCATACTGTAGCTGTACCCTGGTGAGGAAGTCTCCCTGCATGCCATACTGTAGCTGTACCCTGGTGAGGAAGTCTCCCTGCATGCCATACTGTAGCACCGGTGAGGAAGTCTCCCTGCATGCCATACTGTAGCTGTACCCTGGTGAGGAAGTCTCCCTGCATGCCATACTGTAGCACCGGTGAGGAAGTCTCCCTGCATGCCATACTGTAGCTGTGGCCTGGTGAGGAAGCCTCCCTGCATGCCATACTGTAGCTGTAGCCCTGGTGAGGAAGTCTCCCTGCATGCCATACTGTAGCTGTAGCCTGGTGAGGAAGTCTTCCTGCATGCAACACTGTAGCTGTAGCCCTGGTGAGGAAGTCTCCCTGCATGCCATACTGTAGCTGTACCCTGGTGAGGAAGTCTCCCTGCATGCCATACTGTAGCTGTACCCTGGTGAGGAAGTCTCCCTGCATGCCATACTGTAGCTGTACCCTGGTGAGGCAGTCTCCCTGCAATGCCATACTGTAGCTGTACCCTGGTGAGGCAGTCTCCCTGCAATGCCATACTGTAGCTGTACCCTGGTGAGGAAGTCTCCCTGCAATGCCATACTGTACCCTGGTGAGGAAGTCTCCCTGCAATGCCATACTGTACCCTGGTGAGGAAGTCTCCCTGCAATGCCATACTGTACCCTGGTGAGGAAGTCTCCCTGCAATGCCATACTGTACCCTGGTGAGGAAGTCTCCCTGCAATGCCATACTGTACCCTGGTGAGGAAGTCTCCCTGCAATGCCATACTGTACCCTGGTGAGGAAGTCTCCCTGCAATGCCATACTGTACCCTGGTGAGGAAGTCTCCCTGCATGCCATACTGTACCCTGGTGAGGAAGTCTCCCTGCATGCCATGCTGTACCCTGTTGAGGAAGTCTCCCTGAATGCCATACTGTAGCTGTAGCCTGGTGAGGACGTCTCTCTGCATGCCATACTGTACCCTGGTGAGGAAGACTCCCTGAATGCCATGCTGTAGCTGTACCCTGTTGAGGAAGTCTCCCTGAATGCCATACTGTAGCTGTAGCCTGGTGAGGACGTCTCTCTGCATGCCATACTGTACCCTGGTGAGGAAGACTCTGCTGCATGCCATACTGTACCCTGGTGAGGAAGTCTCCCTGCATTCCATACTGTAGCTGTATCCTGGTAAGGAAGTCTCCCTGCAATGCCATACTGTACCCTGGTGAGGAAGTCTCCCTGCAATGCCATACTGTACCCTGGTGAGGAAGTCTCCCTGCAATGCCATACTGTACCCTGGTGAGGAAGTCTCCCTGCATGCCATACTGTACCCTGGTGAGGAAGTCTCCCTGCATGCCATGCTGTAGCTGTACCCTGTTGAGGAAGTCTCCCTGAATGCCATACTGTAGCTGTAGCCTGGTGAGGACGTCTCTCTGCATGCCATACTGTACCCTGGTGAGGAAGACTCTGCTGCATGCCATACTGTACCCTGGTGAGGAAGTCTCCCTGCATTCCATACTGTAGCTGTATCCTGGTAAGGAAGTCTCCCTGCATGCCATACTGTAGCTGTACCCTGGTGAGGAAGTCTCCCTGCATGCCATGCTGTAGCCCTGGTGAGGAAGTCTCCCTGCATGCCATACTGTACCCTGGTAAGGAAGTCTCCCTGCATGCCATACTGTAGCTGTACCCTGGTGAGGAAGTCTCCCTGCATGCCATACTGTAGCTGTACCCTGGTGAGGAAGTCTCCCTGCATGCCATACTGTACCCTGGTAAGGAAGTCTCCCTGCATGCCATACTGTAGCTGTAGCCCTGGTGAGGAAGTCTCCCTGCATGCCATACTGTAGCTGTAGCCCTGGTGAGGAAGTCTCCCTGCATGCCATACTGTAGCTGTAGCCTGGTGAGGAAGTCTTCCTGCATGCAATACTGTAGCTGTAGCCCTGGCGAGGAAGTCTCCCTGCATGCCATACTGTAGCTGTACCCTGGTGAGGAAGTCTCCCTGCATGCCATACTGTAGCTGTACCCTGGTGAGGAAGTCTCCCTGCATGCCATACTGTAGCTGTACCCTGGTGAGGAAGTCTCCCTGCATGCCATACTGTAGCTGTACCCTGGTGAGGAAGTCTCCCTGCATGCCATACTGTAGCACTGGTGAGGAAGTCTCCCTGCATGCCATACTGTAGCTGTACCCTGGTGAGGAAGTCTCCCTGCATGCCATACTGTAGCACCGGTGAGGAAGTCTCCCTGCATGCCATACTGTAGCTGTGGCCTGGTGAGGAAGCCTCCCTGCATGCCATACTGTAGCTGTAGCCCTGGTGAGGAAGTCTCCCTGCATGCCATACTGTAGCTGTGGCCTGGTGAGGAAGTCTTCCTGCATGCAACACTGTAGCTGTAGCCCTGGTGAGGAAGTCTCCCTGCATGCCATACTGTAGCTGTGGCCTGGTGAGGAAGCCTCCCTGCATTGCCATACTGTAGCTGTAGCCCTGGTGAGGAAGTCTCCCTGCAATGCCATACTGTAGCTGTACCCTGGTGAGGAAGTCTCCCTGCAATGCCATACTGTACCCTGGTGAGGAAGTCTCCCTGCAATGCCATACTGTACCCTGGTGAGGAAGTCTCCCTGCAATGCCATACTGTACCCTGGTGAGGAAGTCTCCCTGCAATGCCATACTGTACCCTGGTGAGGAAGTCTCCCTGCAATGCCATACTGTACCCTGGTGAGGAAGTCTCCCTGCAATGCCATACTGTACCCTGGTGAGGAAGTCTCCCTGCATGCCATACTGTAGGTGTACCCTGGTGAGGAAGTCTCCCTGCATGCCATACTGTACCCTGGTGAGGAAGTCTCCCTGCATGCCATGCTGTAGCTGTACCCTGTTGAGGAAGTCTCCCTGAATGCCATACTGTAGCTGTAGCCTGGTGAGGACGTCTCCCTGCATGCCATACTGTACCCTGGTGAGGAAGACTCTGCTGCATGCCATACTGTACCCTGGTGAGGAAGTCTCCCTGCATGCCATACTGTAGCTGTATCCTGGTAAGGAAGTCTCCCTGCATGCCATACTGTAGCCCTGGTGAGGAAGTCTCCCTGCATGCCATACTGTAGCTGTACCCTGGTGAGGAAGTCTCCCTGCATGCCATGCTGTAGCCCTGGTGAGGAAGTCTCCCTGCATGCCATACTGTACCCTGGTAAGGAAGTCTCCCTGCATGCCATACTGTAGCTGTACCCTGGTGATGAAGTCTCCCTGCATGCAGTGCTGTAGCCCTGGTGAGGAAGTCTCCCTGCATGCCATACTGTACCCTGGTAAGGAAGTCTCCCTGCATGCCATACTGTAGCTGTAGCCCTGGTGAGGAAGTCTCCCTGCATGCCATACTGTAGCTGTAGCCCTGGTGAGGAAGTCTCCCTGCAGCAATACTGTAGCTGTAGCCCTGGTGAGGAAGTCTCCCTGCATGCCATACTGTAGCTGTACCCTGGTGAGGAAGTCTTCCTGCATGCAACACTGTAGCTGTAGCCCTGGTGAGGAAGTCTTCCTGCATGCAACACTGTAGCTGTAGCCCTGGTGAGGAAGTCTCCCTGCATGCCATACTGTAGCTGTAGCCTGGTGAGGACGTCTCTCTGCATGCCATACTGTACCCTGGTGAGGAAGACTCTGCTGCATGCCATACTGTACCCTGGTGAGGAAGTCTCCCTGCATTCCATACTGTAGCTGTATCCTGGTAAGGAAGTCTCCCTGCAATGCCATACTGTACCCTGGTGAGGAAGTCTCCCTGCAATGCCATACTGTACCCTGGTGAGGAAGTCTCCCTGCAATGCCATACTGTACCCTGGTGAGGAAGTCTCCCTGCATGCCATACTGTACCCTGGTGAGGAAGTCTCCCTGCATGCCATGCTGTAGCTGTACCCTGTTGAGGAAGTCTCCCTGAATGCCATACTGTAGCTGTAGCCTGGTGAGGACGTCTCTCTGCATGCCATACTGTACCCTGGTGAGGAAGACTCTGCTGCATGCCATACTGTACCCTGGTGAGGAAGTCTCCCTGCATTCCATACTGTAGCTGTATCCTGGTAAGGAAGTCTCCCTGCATGCCATACTGTAGCTGTACCCTGGTGAGGAAGTCTCCCTGCATGCCATGCTGTAGCCCTGGTGAGGAAGTCTCCCTGCATGCCATACTGTACCCTGGTAAGGAAGTCTCCCTGCATGCCATACTGTAGCTGTACCCTGGTGAGGAAGTCTCCCTGCATGCCATGCTGTAGCCCTGGTGAGGAAGTCTCCCTGCATGCCATACTGTACCCTGGTAAGGAAGTCTCCCTGCATGCCATACTGTAGCTGTAGCCCTGGTGAGGAAGTCTCCCTGCATGCCATACTGTAGCTGTAGCCCTGGTGAGGAAGTCTCCCTGCATGCCATACTGTAGCTGTAGCCTGGTGAGGAAGTCTTCCTGCATGCAATACTGTAGCTGTAGCCCTGGCGAGGAAGTCTCCCTGCATGCCATACTGTAGCTGTACCCTGGTGAGGAAGTCTCCCTGCATGCCATACTGTAGCTGTACCCTGGTGAGGAAGTCTCCCTGCATGCCATACTGTAGCTGTACCCTGGTGAGGAAGTCTCCCTGCATGCCATACTGTAGCTGTACCCTGGTGAGGAAGTCTCCCTGCATGCCATACTGTAGCACTGGTGAGGAAGTCTCCCTGCATGCCATACTGTAGCTGTACCCTGGTGAGGAAGTCTCCCTGCATGCCATACTGTAGCACCGGTGAGGAAGTCTCCCTGCATGCCATACTGTAGCTGTGGCCTGGTGAGGAAGCCTCCCTGCATGCCATACTGTAGCTGTAGCCCTGGTGAGGAAGTCTCCCTGCATGCCATACTGTAGCTGTGGCCTGGTGAGGAAGTCTTCCTGCATGCAACACTGTAGCTGTAGCCCTGGTGAGGAAGTCTCCCTGCATGCCATACTGTAGCTGTGGCCTGGTGAGGAAGCCTCCCTGCATTGCCATACTGTAGCTGTAGCCCTGGTGAGGAAGTCTCCCTGCAATGCCATACTGTAGCTGTACCCTGGTGAGGAAGTCTCCCTGCAATGCCATACTGTACCCTGGTGAGGAAGTCTCCCTGCAATGCCATACTGTACCCTGGTGAGGAAGTCTCCCTGCAATGCCATACTGTACCCTGGTGAGGAAGTCTCCCTGCAATGCCATACTGTACCCTGGTGAGGAAGTCTCCCTGCAATGCCATACTGTACCCTGGTGAGGAAGTCTCCCTGCAATGCCATACTGTACCCTGGTGAGGAAGTCTCCCTGCATGCCATACTGTACCCTGGTGAGGAAGTCTCCCTGCAATGCCATACTGTACCCTGGTGAGGAAGTCTCCCTGCAATGCCATACTGTACCCTGGTGAGGAAGTCTCCCTGCAATGCCATACTGTACCCTGGTGAGGAAGTCTCCCTGCAATGCCATACTGTACCCTGGTGAGGAAGTCTCCCTGCAATGCCATACTGTACCCTGGTGAGGAAGTCTCCCTGCAATGCCATACTGTACCCTGGTGAGGAAGTCTCCCTGCAATGCCATACTGTACCCTGGTGAGGAAGTCTCCCTGCAATGCCATACTGTACCCTGGTGAGGAAGTCTCCCTGCATGCCATACTGTACCCTGGTGAGGAAGTCTCCCTGCATGCCATGCTGTAGCTGTACCCTGTTGAGGAAGTCTCCCTGAATGCCATACTGTAGCTGTAGCCTGGTGAGGACGTCTCTCTGCATGCCATACTGTACCCTGGTGAGGAAGACTCTGCTGCATGCCATACTGTACCCTGGTGAGGAAGTCTCCCTGCATGCCATACTGTAGCTGTATCCTGGTAAGGAAGTCTCCCTGCATGCCATACTGTAGCTGTACCCTGGTGAGGAAGTCTCCCTGCAATGCCATACTGTACCCTGGTGAGGAAGTCTCCCTGCAATGCCATACTGTACCCTGGTGAGGAAGTCTCCCTGCAATGCCATACTGTACCCTGGTGAGGAAGTCTCCCTGCAATGCCATACTGTACCCTGGTGAGGAAGTCTCCCTGCAATGCCATACTGTACCCTGGTGAGGAAGTCTCCCTGCAATGCCATACTGTACCCTGGTGAGGAAGTCTCCCTGCAATGCCATACTGTACCCTGGTGAGGAAGTCTCCCTGCAATGCCATACTGTACCCTGGTGAGGAAGTCTCCCTGCAATGCCATACTGTACCCTGGTGAGGAAGTCTCCCTGCATGCCATACTGTAGCTGTACCCTGGTGAGGAAGTCTCCCTGCATGCCATACTGTAGCTGTACCCTGGTGAGGAAGTCTCCCTGCATGCCATACTGTAGCACCGGTGAGGAAGTCTCCCTGCATGCCATACTGTAGCTGTACCCTGGTGAGGAAGTCTCCCTGCATGCCATACTGTAGCACCGGTGAAGAAGTCTCCCTGCATGCCATACTGTAGCTGTGGCCTGGTGAGGAAGCCTCCCTGCATGCCATACTGTAGCTGTAGCCCTGGTGAGGAAGTCTCCCTGCATGCCATACTGTAGCTGTAGCCTGGTGAGGAAGTCTTCCTGCATGCAACACTGTAGCTGTAGCCCTGGTGAGGAAGTCTCCCTGCATGCCATACTGTAGCTGTACCCTGGTGAGGAAGTCTCCCTGCATGCCATGCTGTAGCCCTGGTGAGGAAGTCTCCCTGCATGCCATACTGTACCCTGGTAAGGAAGTCTCCCTGCATGCCATACTGTAGCTGTACCCTGGTGAGGAAGTCTCCCTGCATGCCATGCTGTTGCCCTGGTGAGGAAGTCTCCCTGCATGCCATACTGTACCCTGGTAAGGAAGTCTCCCTGCATGCCATGCTGTTGCCCTGGTGAGGAAGTCTCCCTGCATGCCATACTGTACCCTGGTAAGGAAGTCTCCCTGCATGCCATACTGTAGCTGTACCCTGGTGAGGAAGTCTCCCTGCATGCCATACTGTAGCTGTAGCCCTGGTGAGGAAGTCTCCCTGCATGCCATACTGTAGCTGTAGCCTGGTGAGGAAGTCTTCCTGCATGCAATACTGTAGCTGTAGCCCTGGTGAGGAAGTCTCCCTGCATGCCATACTGTAGCTGTACCCTGGTGAGGAAGTCTCCCTGCATGCCATACTGTAGGTGTACCCTGGTGAGGAAGTCTCCCTGCATGCCATACTGTAGCTGTACCCTGGTGAGGAAGTCTCCCTGCATGCCATACTGTAGCTGTACCCTGGTGAGGAAGTCTCCCTGCATGCCATACTGTTGCACCGGTGAGGAAGTCTCCCTGCATGCCATACTGTAGCTGTACCCTGGTGAGGAAGTCTCCCTGCATGCCATACTGTAGCACCGGTGAGGAAGTCTCCCTGCATGCCATACTGTAGCTGTGGCCTGGTGAGGAAGCCTCCCTGCATGCCATACTGTAGCTGTAGCCCTGGTGAGGAAGTCTCCCTGCATGCCATACTGTAGCTGTAGCCTGGTGAGGAAGTCTTCCTGCATGCAACACTGTAGCTGTAGCCCTGGTGAGGAAGTCTCCCTGCATGCCATACTGTAGCTGTACCCTGGTGAGGAAGTCTCCCTGCATGCCATATTGTAGCTGTACCCTTGTGAGGAAGCCTCCCTGCATGCCATACTGTAGTTGTACCCTGGTGAGGCAGTCTCCCTGCAATGCCATACTGTAGCTGTATCCTGGTGAGGCAGTCTCCCTGCAATGCCATACTGTAGCTGTACCCTGGTGAGGAAGTCTCCCTG
Organism: Bombina bombina; assembly: GCF_027579735.1. NCBI lineage: Eukaryota > Metazoa > Chordata > Amphibia > Anura > Bombinatoridae > Bombina > Bombina bombina. The sequence continues at coordinate 237,287,374 of NC_069505.1, read as the reverse complement.
CAATGCCATACTGTACCCTGGTGAGGAAGTCTCCCTGCAATGCCATACTGTACCCTGGTGAGGAAGTCTCCCTGCAATGCCATACTGTACCCTGGTGAGGAAGTCTCCCTGCAATGCCATACTGTACCCTGGTGAGGAAGTCTCCCTGCATGCCATACTGTAGGTGTACCCTGGTGAGGAAGTCTCCCTGCATGCCATACTGTAGCTGTACCCTGGTGAGGAAGTCTCCCTGCATGCCATACTGTAGCACCGGTGAGGAAGTCTCCCTGCATGCCATACTGTAGCTGTACCCTGGTGAGGAAGTCTCCCTGCATGCCATACTGTAGCACCGGTGAGGAAGTCTCCCTGCATGCCATACTGTAGCTGTGGCCTGGTGAGGAAGCCTCCCTGCATGCCATACTGTAGCTGTAGCCCTGGTGAGGAAGTCTCCCTGCATGCCATACTGTAGCTGTAGCCTGGTGAGGAAGTCTTCCTGCATGCAACACTGTAGCTGTAGCCCTGGTGAGGAAGTCTCCCTGCATGCCATACTGTAGCTGTCCCCTGGTGAGGAAGTCTCCCTGCATGCCATGCTGTAGCCCTGGTGAGGAAGTCTCCCTGCATGCCATACTGTACCCTGGTGAGGAAGTCTCCCTGCATGCCATACTGTAGCTGTACCCTGGTGAGGAAGTCTCCCTGCATGCCATGCTGTTGCCCTGGTGAGGAAGTCTCCCTGCATGCCATACTGTACCCTGGTAAGGAAGTCTCCCTGCATGCCATACTGTAGCTGTACCCTGGTGAGGAAGTCTCCCTGCATGCCATACTGTAGCTGTAGCCCTGGTGAGGAAGTCTCCCTGCATGCCATACTGTAGCTGTAGCCTGGTGAGGAAGTCTTCCTGCATGCAATACTGTAGCTGTAGCCCTGGTGAGGAAGTCTCCCTGCATGCCATACTGTAGCTGTACCCTGGTGAGGAAGTCTCCCTGCATGCCATACTGTAGCTGTACCCTGGTGAGGAAGTCTCCCTGCATGCCATACTGTAGCTGTACCCTGGTGAGGAAGTCTCCCTGCATGCCATACTGTAGCTGTACCCTGGTGAGGAAGTCTCCCTGCATGCCATACTGTAGGTGTACCCTGGTGAGGAAGTCTCCCTGCATGCCATACTTTAGCTGTACCCTGGTGAGGAAGTCTCCCTGCATGCCATACTGTAGCACCGGTGAGGAAGTCTCCCTGCATGCCATACTGTAGCTGTACCCTGGTGAGGAAGTCTCCCTGCATGCCATACTGTAGCACCGGTGAGGAAGTCTCCCTGCATGCCATACTGTAGCTGTGGCCTGGTGAGGAAGCCTCCCTGCATGCCATACTGTAGCTGTAGCCCTGGTGAGGAAGTCTCCCTGCATGCCATACTGTAGCTGTAGCCTGGTGAGGAAGTCTTCCTGCATGCAACACTGTAGCTGTAGCCCTGGTGAGGAAGTCTCCCTGCATGCCATACTGTAGCTGTACCCTGGTGAGGAAGTCTCCCTGCATGCCATACTGTAGCTGTACCCTGGTGAGGAAGTCTCCCTGCATGCCATACTGTAGCTGTACCCTGGTGAGGCAGTCTCCTTGCAATGCCATACTGTAGCTGTACCCTGGTGAGGAAGTCTCCCTGCATGCCATACTGTAGCTGTAGCCCTGGTGAGGCAGTCTCCCTGCAATGCCATACTGTAGCTGTACCCTGGTGAGGAAGTCTCCCTGCAATGCCATACTGTACCCTGGTGAGGAAGTCTCCCTGCAATGCCATACTGTACCCTGGTGAGGAAGTCTCCCTGCAATGCCATACTGTACCCTGGTGAGGAAGTCTCCCTGCAATGCCATACTGTACCCTGGTGAGGAAGTCTCCCTGCAATGCCATACTGTACCCTGGTGAGGAAGTCTCCCTGCAATGCCATACTGTACCCTGGTGAGGAAGTCTCCCTGCATGCCATACTGTACCCTGGTGAGGAAGTCTCCCTGCATGCCATACTGTACCCTGGTGAGGAAGTCTCCCCTGCATGCCATGCTGTAGCTGTACCCTGTTGAGGAAGTCTCCCTGAATGCCATACTGTAGCTGTAGCCTGGTGAGGACGTCTCTCTGCATGCCATACTGTACCCTGGTGAGGAAGACTCTGCTGCATGCCATACTGTACCCTGGTGAGGAAGTCTCCCTGCATGCCATACTGTAGCTGTATCCTGGTAAGGAAGTCTCCCTGCATGCCATACTGTAGCTGTACCCTGGTGAGGAAGTCTCCCTGCATGCCATGCTGTAGCCCCTGGTGAGGAAGTCTCCCTGCATGCCATACTGTACCCTGGTAAGGAAGTCTCCCTGCATGCCATACTGTAGCTGTACCCTGGTGAGGAAGTCTCCCTGCATGCCATACTGTAGCACCGGTGAGGAAGTCTCCCTGCATGCCATACTGTAGCTGTACCCTGGTGAGGAAGTCTCCCTGCATGCCATACTGTAGCACCGGTGAGGAAGTCTCCCTGCATGCCATACTGTAGCTGTGGCCTGGTGAGGAAGCCTCCCTGCATGCCATACTGTAGCTGTAGCCCTGGTGAGGAAGTCTCCCTGCATGCCATACTGTAGCTGTGGCCTGGTGAGGAAGCCTCCCTGCATGCCATACTGTAGCTGTAGCCCTGGTGAGGAAGTCTCCCTGCATGCCATACTGTAGCTGTAGCCTGGTGAGGAAGTCTTCCTGCATGCAACACTGTAGCTGTAGCCCTGGTGAGGAAGTCTCCCTGCATGCCATACTGTAGCTGTACCCTGGTGAGGAAGTCTCCCTGCATGCCATGCTGTAGCCCTGGTGAGGAAGTCTCCCTGCATGCCATACTGTACCCTGGTAAGGAAGTCTCCCTGCATGCCATACTGTAGCTGTACCCTGGTGAGGAAGTCTCCCTGCATGCCATGCTGTAGCCCTGGTGAGGAAGTCTCCCTGCATGCCATACTGTACCCTGGTAAGGAAGTCTCCCTGCATGCCATA